>NW_026901552.1:0-45595 GCF_033783945.1 Neopsephotus bourkii
AACCTTCATGGCTGAATTGAAACAGATCTGGAGGAAATTTGGAAACAAACTAAGATATTTCATGAAGTGGCCATGGATGACACCTCCTGGGGTTTTGAAGAAACATGGAAAAAGTTAACTTCATGGTTACCCAATCTCTCCTGGTTGAGGCAACTGGTTGCAGGAATATTGGTGTTAATTATTTTAATATTGATTACTTGTGGTATGATACAATGTTCCCTCTGGTGTTGTAAACGGTCTATGATAAATTACGAAGAATGGAAACGGAATGAAACTAAGCACCAGGTAGAAACGGGAAATTATTTCAAAAAGACTTTTGATGGTAATGGTAATATATAAAATGTTGCAAAAGAATTTGCAAAAGGACAGAAAAAGGGGGGAATTTGAGACAAAGGGGCACAAAATCACAAAATGGGATATAGAAACTTTTATAAGTAGTTTTAAGTAATGTTAAGTTTGATGGCTTTGTAACAGTAGCAATGGAAAATTACTGAGGTGCATGATACATAGAGAAAAAAAATAGAGTACAGCTAGAGAACATACTGAGAATTCTCACAAGATAAATCGTTATAGTTGGCCTAGTTTTAAGAAAAACAGTCTAGAAGAACAGGACACAGGGATAAGGAGTATCTGGGAATGGCAGGTGTCCAGGATGGGCTACAGTTAAACTAAATGATAAGTAGGAGGATAGGAGGATTATTATGTCTCTGGTGCTAACGAACCAATTAAACTGGTATGAGCATCTACTGCGCGTGCTTCAAAGGCTGCCAGAAGTGATGAAGATTGTTGGAAGAAGTAAACGACCCTCAGAGACCACCACCACAATTCTGTACGCATGCGGGGAACTCTCTGGAAAATGATGTAATCCATACGTAGCCTCATGAATATGTATGTATGCCCAGGGACTATATAAGGGTGGCTTGTATAGCAATACGGGGACACACGTTTGGAGGAGTTATCCCCCGTGTCTCCCGGTGCCGCAATAAAGAATACCTGCTTGTCAGCTTGAAAACTTTGCTGGCAAGTTTGTTCCTGGAGTTTTCTCCGAATGAGAACATATGTGTTTGGTTGACATTACTAATCCCGTAATAACGAGCTGTGTAATTAATCAAAATATATCTGACTATCTGAACATAAAGGTCAGGGTTTGTGTGTCACTCCACTGGAGTGAAATCAATCTAGTCATAATTGGGATTAAATTAAAAAGCATAGGAGCTTTTGCAAGTAACAGAAGGAAAAGTACATGGTCTTTCACATGCCTTACAAAAACAGCTTGAGAGAGTTCAAAAGTTAACTTCCCATTCTGTGCTGCATGACTTCTCCAGCAGTGTTCAGTGGTTAAATCCAAAAGCTTTGTTCAAAGGTTTGAATCTAAAAACATGGTTATTTATTGGCACAGGATGCTTGTTATTTGTATTCTTATTTATAGTCCTCCATGCCATCTGGAGCCCTGTTACCAACTTGCGAAGAGCTGAAGCCAGGGTGCTTGCTGCCTTGATCATGTAAAACAAAAAAGGGCGAGATGTGGGAACTGCAAGACGTTCTGTTCCTGCTGTGTGGATGATTAAAGAAGAATTGCTGATAGTGAACCTGGGCCTTGAGCAAGCCAAGGAGTGTTTGTGAACATGAGTGTGGTACAAGGTCAGGCTGGAAAACTGCCTGGGGAATTTATAATGACTGAAAACAGTCACTGTGATTAATGTGGTTTCTGTTTGGCTTCATAGCTCAGATCTGTATCTATATGCTATATATTACCGTGCTGTAGCGAATAAAGTGGAACTAGTTGTGCAAGCATGGGGTGTATACGTGTGTGTTTAGTCTTCTTTCTTTACTGACGCCACAGTCTACAACCTGGACAAGAAGGTGCAGAGCAGGGGAGCCCCACTGCTGTCCGCAGTCCCTCCCCTGCCTTGGGTCCCCAGTGCAGGGCCCCAGCCAGTCCCCTGTCCCCTTAATGCAGCCCTTGTGATGCCCAGCTGGGTACAAACATTTCCATCCCTCCTCTTACTCAGGACCAACTTATGGTCCTGAGTTCAGGTCCATGTTCAGCCCTGTGGGCAGGGCCCTTCACAGAGGTGCCAGGCAGCCTCACCACCAGTTCCCAGCTGCCCCCCCCCAGAGCAGACATCAGCAGCTGGCAGCCCCTCAGCACCCTGCTGAAGATCCCAGTTGTTGACACTACCATCACCAAGAGCACCCTGGCCCTGCAGCAGATCTGTGAGGAGGAAGAGGAGGATGAGGGGAGACCCAGCACCACGGAGAGGAAGAGCAGCTTGCTGAACCAGGAGCAGATGTGAGCCTTCCTGTGTGGCCACTACCTGCCCAGCCATGGTGAGTTGTAGGGGCCTGGGGCTGAGCTGGGAGGCCGGTGTGGGTGTCCAGGGGTGGTCTGGGCTGCGAATGGAGTGAGGGGGGTCCAGAATCCCCCAGCACTGCAGTGGGATGGAGCTGAGTCCCCCAAGAGGGAGGAGGACGCACAGCCTAGGGTTTCCTCAGCAAGCCCCGCAGGGAAAGGGAAGCCACCACATCACCCCAGAGCAGGTCTGATAGGGTCCCTCAGGGGTTTCGGGCAGAGGTGACCCCTCTCACTGGGGCAGTTCAATTGTTGCCATGTCATTTAGACCCAAGGGAAAGGGTCTGGGAGGGGACCCACTCCCCTGCCTGTGCTCTGTCCCTGACCCACAGCTGTGAGGCTTCCCGGGGTCATGCAGCCCCTGCTTTGGCACCTGCAGCAGCCACCCCATTAGCACCCACCCCAGGCATCTGGGAGGGGACTGTCCAGGGCAGGTGACGTGGGCAGGGGTCCATCCCCACACCGCAAATCCCAGAGCAGCTCTGTGGCCCTCTCAGGGTTGGATGGGCCGCATTGCTTTTTAACTCCTAGAAGTAACTTTTTTCAATAGTCTATTTTAATGTAACTACAAAGAGATTGCTATATTCCTTTCATCCCCCCCCCCCAGCTCCACAGCTGGGCTGTGCTGCGCTGCCTGCAGCAGCCATGAGGCATCCACTTCTCTGCCTGCACCCCCCCAGCTGTCCCCATGGCCAGGGACAGGCACAGCCCTGCCCATGGCACAGCCTGACCCGGAGTCTTGCCCTGCAAATAAGCTTCTATTTATTATCTCTTTGTTCTTTTGCTGGCAAGAACTCAATGATGACAGTGGCTTGGGCTGGAGCGGGGTAGTGTGTGCATGTGGAGCAGAGGTGCTGGAAGCCAAGTCCATCAGGCCAATAAATAATCTGGTAGGTTGATGCAGGTGCCGTGTCTTATTCCCAAAACACCATCATCCACTGAAAATAGATGCCCAGGAGCGTCTGCCCAGGCTGAGGTGGGCAGTGAGGGGCTGGTTTCACAGTATCACAGACTGGTTTGGGTTGGAAGGGACCTTAAAGCTCATCCATTTCCAACCCCCTGCCACAGGCAGGTACACCTTCCACTAGAGCAGGTTGCTCCAAGCCCTGTCCAACCTGGCCTTGGGGGCAGCAGGCACCAGTCTTCGCTGCCCAGAGCCACCCAGTCCCTGCAGAGGGGGAAAGCCCTGGAGGCACAGAGTGGAATAAGGACAGGGATGGGGAACACACAAAGGCACAAGAAGGATGAGGCTCAAGGTTCAACTGTGCTCAGTCCTGGCTTCCTTTCCTCCAGGTCTGCTGTGTCTCCCTCTTCCATCAATCCTATTTCTCCGCCTCCCTCCATGTATACTCCCAAAATTACACCTTTACCTAAGGACATTGTAACATGGGATCTCTCTCGCTGGGGTACTGGGTGGCCGGAAGAGCAGTGGTGCTGTGTGGGACACGGGATGGGGCTGGCCCTGACCCTGGAGACATGATAGAAAAGAAGCAGGGACTGAGGAGACCCCAGCAGCGGGAGAAGCTACTGCTTCTGCCCATGGGCTCTCCTCCTCTGCCCCTGAACAGTAAAGCTTTCACCTGAACAGGGGCTTGAGACCTGGACCCTCAGATTAAAAGCCTGATGCTCTTCCAACTGAGCTATCCAGGCTCACACATAGGGATGATCAAAGACAGGCAGTGAGGACCCTGCTTCACTGTGACATTGGAGGAACAATGTGGAGTTTTGCTTTGACTGTTACAGGCCACCAGATTAGGGTGAGGAAGTTGACGAGGCCTTCTACAGGCAGCTGAGAGCAGCCTCACAGTCACAGGCTGTGGTTGTCGTGGGGGATTTTAACTTCCCTGATGTTTGCTGGAAGGACTACTCAGCAACCCAGACGCAGTCCAGGAGGTTCCTCCAGTGTATGGATGATAACTTCCTCATGTAAATGGTGGACGAGCCAACCAAGAGAGGAGCACTGCTGGATCTCATCCTCACTAACAAGGAGGGTCTGGTTGAAGGAGTGAAGGTTGAGGGCTGCCTTGGTTGCAGTAACCACGAGATGGTGGAATTCAGGATCCTGTGTGGTAGGACCAGTAGAATAGCAAGTAGAATTGCAACCCTGGACTTTAGCAGGGCAAACTTTGGCCTTTTCAAGCAATTGCTAGGGGAAATCCCATGGGCAAGGCTGCTTGAAGGTAAAGGGGCCCAAGATAGTTGGTTGGCATTCAAGGATTGCTTTTTCTGAGCTCAAGATCAGAACATCCCGACACGTAGGAAGTCAAGGAAGAGGGCCAGGAGACCTGCATGGCTAAATAGGGAATTGCTGGGTATGCTCAAGTGGAAGCGGAGAGTTTACAGGTCATGGAAGGAGGGGCTGGCCGCTTGGGAGGAATATAAGGCTGCTGCTAGAGGATGTAGGAAGGCAGCTAGGATGACTAAGGCCTCCTTAGAATTAAATCTGGTGAGAGGGGTCAAGGACAGCAGAAAGAGCTTTTTCAAATACACGGCAGATAAAACTAACACCAGAGGCAATGTAGGCCCACTGATGAACGGGACGGGTGCCCTGGTGACAGAAGATACAGAGATGGCAGAGTTACTGAATGCCTTCTTTGTCTCTGTCTACTCTGTCGGAGGCAGTCCTGAAGAGCCCTGTACCTCTGAGACCTCAGATGAAGTCAGGTCAACGGAGCAGTTTGCCTTAGTCAATGAGGAATGGGTTAAAGACCAGTTGAGCAATCTGGACATCCATAAATCCATGGGTCCAGATGGGATGCACCCGCGGGTGCTGAGGGAACTGGCTGAGATCATTGCTGGACCGCTCTCCATCATCTTTACCAAGTCTTGGGAAACGGGAGAGGTGCCTGAGGACTGGAGGAAAGCAAATGTCACTCCAGTCTTCAAGAAGGGCAAGAAGGAGGACCCGGGTAACTATAGACCAGTCAGCCTCACCTCCATTCCTGGGAAAGTGATGGAACACCTTATCCTTGGTGCCATCTTAAGGCATATCAAGGATAAGAGGGTTATGAGGGGCAGTCAACATGGCTTCACCAAGGGGAAGTCATGCTTGACCGATCTCATAGCCTTTTATGAGGAAATAACACGGTGGATGGATGATGGCAGAGCGGTGGATGTGGTCTACCTTGACTTCAGCAAAGCATTTGACACAGTCTCCCACAGCATCCTCGCAGCTAAATTGAGGAAGTGTGGTCTGGATGATTGGGTAGTGAGGTGGACTGTGAACTGGCTGAAGGAGAGAAGCCAGAGAGTTGTAGTCTATGGGGCGGAGTCTAGTTGGAGGCCTGTATCTAGTGGAGTGCCTCAAGGGTCGGTACTGGGACCAGTATTATTTAATATATTCATCAATGATTTAGATGAGGGAATTGAGTGTACTATCAGCAAGTTTGCTGATGATACTAAGCTGGGAGGGGTGGCCGACACGCCAGAAGGCTGTGCTGCCATCCAGTGAGACCTGGACAGGCTGGAGAGTTGGGCGGGGAATAACTTGATGAAATATAACAAGGGAAAGTGTAGAGTCCTGCATCTGGGCAGGAACAACCCCAGGTTCCAGTATAGGTTGGGGAACGACCTGTTAGAGAGCAGTGTAGGAGAAAGGGACCTGGGGGTCCTAGTGGACGACAGGATGACCATAAGCCAGCAATGTTCCCTTGTGGCCAAGAAGACCAATGGCATCCTGGGGTGTATTAGAAGGGGGGTGGTTAGTAGGTCGAGAGAGGTCCTCCTTCCCCTCTACTCTGCCCTGGTGAGACCTCATCTGGAATACTGTGTCCAGTTCTGGGCCCCTCAGTTCAAGAAGGACAGGGACCTGATGGAGAGAGTCAAGCGTAGGGCAACTAAGATGATTAAGGGAGTGGAGCATCTCCCTTATGAGGAAAGACTGAGGGAACTGAGTCTCTATAGTTTGGAGAAGAGGAGATTAAGGGGTGACCTTATTAGTGTATATAAATATATAAAGGGGGAGTGTCACGAGGATGGAGCCAGGCTCTTCTCAGTGGCAATAATGAAAGGACAAGGGGTAATGGGTACAAACTGGAACACAAGAGGTTCCACTTAAACTTGAGAAGAAACTTCTTCTCAGTGAGGGTGACGGAACACTGGAACAGGCTGCCCAGGGAGGTTGTGGAGTCTCCTTCTCTGGAGACATTCAAAACCCGCCTGGACACATTCCTGTGTAACCTTATCTAGGTGTTCCTGCTCCGGCAGGGGGATTGGACTAGATGATCTTTTGAGGTCCCTTCCAATCTCTAGCATACTGTGATACTGTGATACTGTGACTTCTTCCACTCCACACTGCCCCAACAAAGCCACCACGGTGGAGGGAATCCTCCCACAAGGAGAAGCACCACCAGGACCAAGACCTCAACCCTGGCAGGCACCAATGTCAGGTTTGTCCTCTCAAGAGCAGCCAAAAAGCCAGGAATCAAAAAGCCAGCAACCAAAGTGACATGGCAAAGGAGGAAGAAGAGAGCTCAACCAGGGCTGTGGGTGCTGATCCCAGCAGCCTGGCAGAAGAACCAGGCAGCCTGGCAGAAGAACAACCCAGCAGTGTTGAGCTCAGAATTTGCTTTGCTGGGGATCAACTTCCAGCACTGCTGGTGCACTGGACTCAGCACTCTGTCTGGGCACAGGCTGGGCTCCCACAGGACTGGTCCTGGATATGCCCGGGAAGCACCGGTGCCGCAGGGATGCACTGGAAGGGAGGGATCAGGAGCTGCGGAGTGGCTGGAGAAGCTCCGTTGGCTCAGGGGGGATCTGGCCACAGGAGAGCAGCGGCCAGGGGGCCACACTCAGGCTGGGACCGCACAGTGCTCAGTGCCCTGCACTGGGGACACAGCAGCCTCAGCTCGAGCCCAAGTCACAGCAGTAGTTTTGCCAACAGTCTATCCCTTGTTTTCTCTTCTTCTTCCTTCAGTCCTTCAGGATAGGCCCCCTCTGCTCCATAGGAACCCACCCTACCAGGCTGGGGAAGATTAAAGCTGACCCCAAATGTTCACAGTGTGGGGCAGAAGCTCAGGGACAGCAGTTCCACTGAAGGGGGACCTCTTCAGATACCTCATTGTACTAATTGGCTTCATTAAGAGCATCTAGTGAAGTCACCTACCCTGCCTTGTGATGGTCCTAGGGACAGGATTGATGGCCCGGGGGACTGAAGGGTGAAGCCCCACATGGGGCTTAACACATGCGTTTGGTTCATGATCATGATTAATTAGAGCCTGCTGCTTTTATCCCATGTGTGGTGGCATTACCCCACCAGTAGCACCAGGACTGGGGTCAGGATGCCCTGGAGAGCAGACTCCTGTTCCCCCCGGAGGAGTGTTGTGACCCCTGGACCTCTCTCTCAAAGAGCCGCCCAGACACACCCCACCCACTCTCCCCTTTCTGACCCCCGCAGCCACCGTCGAAGGGGGTGGGGTTTCCTGCACACCCAGAAGTGCCCGGCCAGAACCAAGTGGAGCAGAATTAACATATCTGCACGCCATGGTGTTAGCGCCCAATAGACCTGAGGTACTGGGGGGAACACAGGCTGGGGCTGCTACCCCAGCTCCAGCACAGCTGAGACTGGCTCAAGGGGTGCTGCTTCACCACCATGTTCCCATCTGCTGGCAGCTACCGGCAGCAGTGCCCGGGGGAAGGGCAGCATCGATCCCCTCTTCAGCTTCCTGGCGCAGTGCAGACAGACTGGGGTATAGCTCAGCCCCAAGGTGAGGCAGTGAGGGCCTGTTACCCCCACCTCGGGCACAGCTCCCATCTCATTGCAGGCTGAATAGGGAGGGTGTGTTGGCTGCCGTCGAGCTGCAGGTAGGAGAGATCCTGTGCACCATGCCGTGCACACCAGCTCCATCCAGGGGACTCCTGGGAAAAAATGAGAGCACCACCCCCCTTTTCCCACACCTTCTCTGCCTGATTCCCCCGGTCTTCCCTTTTAAAGGAAGAAAAATGGGCTTGGAATGAAGCCTAGTGATTACTCCTATCTCATGTGGGAGGCTGGAGCAGAGAGGAAAGGGGGTGGTAGTTGGGCATCCCATCACCGCTGACCACTAGCATCACCAAAGATACTTTCCTTGAGGGCCCAGACAGACTAGGAGAAAGAACAGTTCCTTCCTTGCTGAAGAGAGGGGTGATAGTGGGGTATACAGGACCAGGAGAAGTTCACCCACCCAAAGCTCCAGAGCAGCAACTTCTAGGTCTGCTTTGGCTCCAGCCAAACCAAAGACAAAACATAGCAGAACTCCCCAGTCCATGCTGTAGCCAGGCTGGTGGAACTGGGCTTTGGTTCTGGGAGGGGAAGATTAAAACCTCAAGTCAACTCATGTTTTCTTTGTTATCTGTGGTTCCTTAGGCCAGGAGCCCCTGCAGAGCCAGTCCGGTTGGGTGCTGCCACTGGCCCTGCTACACAAATACACAGCCAGCAACTCCCAGTGGTGGCCTTATTTCTCCCTCTGACAGGACATCAGGAGCCTGGATCATCCTGTGTTCTGGTAAGATGAAACTACACAGGGCTGTGGGCAGCACCCCAGTTGGCAGCTGAATGTAGGTCCAGGGGCTGCCGAGCAAGCGTCCTGGAGATGGACATGGGCCATCCCACTGTGCTAGCCCCACATTGTTACAGCAGGAACCCAAGAGACCCTCTGCGTACTACCTGGGGTTGGAGCAAGCTTCAGGCATAACCAGAAGACAGGAACTTAGAGAGCACCAGGAAGCTGAGATGGTAGAGGAAGAAGTTTACAGACCCTTCCCCTGGATCAGACAGATAAACCCACTTTTTTTATTGCAACAGTCCTAAAGAAGAGCAAAGATGGCTCCTGCAGAGAACAGACATCCCAGAAGCTGTGGAGAAAGACCTGGCTAGCATCCACCTGGAGTACAAATCCATGATCCTGCTTTTCATTGAGACATACCCCAACATATTTGACCCCAAGCTGTACAAGCAGCTGGTGGCATTTGTCATGGCCTACAGGTGAGAATCATTTCTCACCTCCTTCTGGGGCTCCGCTCCCACAAGGATCAAGGACAAGGAATAGGATGACAGGAAAGATTGTAGACTGTGTGTCGTGGTTTAACCCAACCAAACAGCTTGTTAACTCACTCCCCCCCCCCCTTCTTGCCCTCCCCCTACTCCTGGAGGGACGGAGAGGAGAATCAAAAAGAATGCAACTCCCACGGGTTGAGATAAGAACACTTTAGTAACTAAGGTATAACACAAATCACTACTGCTACCACCAATAATAGTAATGACAAAGGAAATAACAAGGGAAGAGGATACAACACCCCATCACCAGGCAACCGCTAACTTGCCCCCCAGCCCGATCAAGCACCAACCAATACCTCCTCCAAACCTGCAGTCCCTTCTAGCCCCTTCCGGGCCACTCCCAGTTACATCCTGGGCATGACGTGCTGTGGTATGGAATACCTCTTTGGTCTGTTTGGGTCAGGTGTCCTGTCTCTGCTTCCTCCCGGCTCCCCCTCCTCCCTGGCAGAGCATGAGGCTCACAAAGTCGTTGGCCAAACCAAAACATCATTGTTTTCAGCTCTGTTCCCAGCTGAAAGTCAAAACACAGCACTGCATCAGCTACCAAGAAAGAGAAAAATGACTGCCACTGCTAAACCCAGGACACTGTGTTATTTAAATTCTTATGCAACTGCAACCATAAGTGTAAGATGGAGCTTGCTTTGTGCTTCAAGGCATGCAACTGGCTTGTCTTCATCTCCTTTGTCTTGGCTTTCAGGAACCTTTTGGAGGAGGAAGATGAAGATAAGGGGCCCAGTCCTCTGATGATGGTGCCTGTAGCAGATATTTTGAATTGTGTGGCCAACCACAATGCCAACCTGGAATACTCCCTTGTGAATGCAAAGCTGCTACAGCAGGCAGCATCATGCTCTGGTTCTTCTTTGCCATGAGGCCTTTGGGAGGCTGGATCTGTGAAGCCAGAGACCTCATTAATATAAAGCTATTTTACTCAACATCCTTCCCTGCTGCTTGCTTGGCTTGAGCTAGGAAGAGCTGAGGGTCATCTGAGCCTCTAGGAGCCACCTTGTTTCCAAGTGATCACCACAGCAGCAATTGTTATGAATGGTTACAATACAGCCAGTCAGCAAATGACAGGAGATCTTCACCATGTATGGGCAGATGGTCAACTGGCAGCTCCTCCATGTGTATGGCTTTGTAAAGCAGTACACCACCAAGACCAACAACAGGGCCAAAATAAACGTGGTGGTGGTGAGCACAGCAGCACTGCGGGCAAGGATGGGGCAGGGAAGGGCATGAAAAATAAGCCTGTTCTACAGCATTTCAGGTGTTGGAGCAATGCCTGGGTTTTCTGCCTCCTTATTCCGCTTCTACATTGGTCACCTATCCTCCACCACAACCCAAGGTAGGCTTGCAGGTCTGCTGTCCTCCAAGTAGGTGCCAGAAGCAAAGCACAGCAGTGGCTGGTCTTGGAGCAGTGGGTTTCTTCTGCCAGTGTCCCGGGTTCAGCTGTAATAATTATTTCTCTCCTTAGTAGCTGGTGCAGTGCTGTGTTTTTGACTTTCAGCCTGGGAACAATTCTGATAACACAGAGATGTTTTTCGTTGTTGCTAAGTAATGCTTACTCTGGTAAAGGACTTTTCAGTCTCATGCTCTACCAGTGAGAAGGGGTACAAGAAGCCAGGAGGAAGCAGAGACAGGACACCTGACCCAAACTAGTCAAAGGGATATTCCATACCACAGCACATCATGTCCAGTATAGAAACTGGGGGGAGTGACCCGGAAGGCCCAGATCACTGCTCAGGTTGGGCTGGGTATCAGTCAGTGGGTGGTGAGCAATTGTATTGGGCATCACTTGTGTTTATTGTTTTCATTTCCCATTTTAGTTTTATATTCTCTCCCTTATCATTATTATTGGTGGTAGCAGTAGTAGTTTTGTATTATACCTTATTTACTGGACTGCTTTTATCTCAACCCGTGGGTTTCGATTCTCCTCTCCATTCCTCTGGGAGCAGGGGGGGAAGAAGGGGGGGAGTGAGCAAGTGTCTATGTGGTTCTGAGTTACCAGCTGGGCTTAAACCATAACAGTCCTTTTTGGCACCCAGTGGGGGGCAGGAAGTGTTGAGAGAATGACAGATCTGACCAGAGTGAGTCAAATCCTATTTCTGATAAGCATTAATTGGTTTGGATTAATAAATAGTCACTCATCACAATGTTGATTTATTTGCTCTCAGAGTTGTTGTGCTTGGTCTTAAAGTTTCAGCATGTCATACCTTACTTGCAGCGAGCATTTGCTGTTTGAATGTTTATCAGCTTTGGGGCCTGGGCTAAGGTTTTTGTTTCGCTTTACTACATGGTAAGGACTTGTATTATAATACTCATTGATCATGAAACTGGTCTGGCTTGCATTCTCAGCGTGGCCATCACCCCTATACTTTGGGAGGCGTGTAATGGGAATTAACAATTATGCATCTTTTTCTCCCCGCTCTGAGGGCCAACCTATGAAGGAGATATAACCCCTCATACCTTCCACTCCCCCACCAGGCTATTTACAGCAGCATTTGAGAATTCTAAAGACTTTGAATATCCTTTGAGTACACTTGAAAGCAGCTTGCTCCTTTTGCTGGGAACCAGCATCTTGAGGCATATGCTGCATGTGTTCTCCCTACAGCCATACCACCATGAGAACGCCCAATCTCATCTGATGTCAGAATCTAAGCAGGGTTGGGCTCAGGTCTTGTCTAAGGTTAAATGACAACCTAAAAATACCACACCAAGAGATTTTCCCCGAGGCTGGAGAGTCCTGAGTGGCAGGGTGTGTGGGATATTATGGACAAGTATCTAGGCCAGTTAGCCCCTCCAGTGCTTTAGAACTTGACTCCTGAACAAGTACGGAATCTGGGAAAAAGATTAAAACATGTAGATGAGGTGTGCTGTCGTCCTGGCAATACCAGAGAGGGACAACTTGCTGCAATGTGCTGGGGCTTGGCCTATACCTTCAGAGCCCTGTTCTGTAATGCTCTGGAAGGAGAAGTCTCTGGATCTGATGGCAAAGCAACAGACACTGCAGCTACTTAAACCCTGACAACAGACACTGCAGCCACTCCAGTCATAGTGATAGACACTACAACTCAACCAAAGGACCAATATGTGTCAATATCAGTTGTCCTTATAAGTAAAACGAAAAGCAAACAAGCAGCATGAAAAAGCTACTCATGTAGTGAAGGAAGATGAAGACTCAGTGCACAAACTAGAGGGGGGCAACATCTGAAGGAAATTAGTACAGGAACCAGAGGAAGAAGTAATTTCTTGATCCTAGACCATGACCGAGCTGCAGAATATGTGAAAAGATTTCAACCATATCCGAGGGGAGAACATCGTCACCTGGTTGTTCTGATGCTGGGACAATGGGGTCACAAACTAGAAGGTAGGGAAAGCCAAGCAGCTGAGATCACTTGCTAGGGAAGGGGAAATTGACAAAGTGAATGCAAAAGAGAAATGGTCCCTCGGCCTTTGGAGGTGACTCTTGGCAGTTGTGAAGGAAAGGTTTCCCTACAAGGACAATGTTATATCTTGTCCAAGGAAGTGGACCACAATAGAGAGAGGCATCCAGTCCCTAAGGGAATCAGCCATTCTAGAGATGATCTATCATCTGGATGTCAGAAATACATCTGTAGATCCAGATGAAGTTAAATGTACACAACTCATGTGGTAGAAGTTTACACGCAATGCACCATCATCATATGCCCACTCATTGGCATTAATGAGCTGGAGGGAAGCAACAGCACCAACAGTGAATGAAGTGAGTCATTGGCTCTGGGCATTTGAAGAAAATCACACCCCTTCCATCATTACTGTGGAAAAACTCCTGACCCAGGAGATCAAACAACTGAGAGACAATCTGTCCAGCTCCCGACGTGTACTGACCCCCATCTCAGCTATTAATATAAGGCACCCTATTGCCCAAGAGAGAAGATAGAGGAGGTACATGCCATGGGCCACCCTATGGTTTTACCTGCGGGATGACAGGAAAGACATGAGAAAGTGGGACGGAAAACCTACCTCAGTTCTGGAGGAACAGGTGTGTGAAATGGAGAACAATGGTCAAGGATGATCCTCACAAGAGAGTTCCTGATCCAGTCTTTGGTGACCAGTTTCTCAGATGGGAATTGGAAAAATGACCAAGTATCTTCTGCTCTTTCCAACCATCGTCTGTTTGTCAAACATATCCGGCTGTGTGATTGATTTTGCTTGCATCTGTAAAGACAGTTAATCCTACAACAGGTTTACTAGGATAAAAGGTAACATCTTCAAACTGATTATTCCTTAGGATTGTAAACATCTTATGAGGTGGAAAATGTATATTAAGAGGACCAACAAAACCTATCAGAGCAAACTGAACAGCAGAGCTAGATTGTTGTGCCCAGTCTGACCATACCCTGGTAAGTGGCAAACAAATTTGTGATGGATCACAGCCCATAATTTCCTGACAACGTGAACGAACTTGCACAATCAAAAGAGAAAATCTAACCGAGTAGTTACAGTTTTACGTAGGAAAATCCATTCTAAAATGCATAAAGAATCAGTCTTTTGAAGATCCCACTGTGCTAGTAGACTAAACGGATAATACTCACTGTTGACAATAAACAGAATAACCTGTAAATTTGGATTCCATTGACCAGCATAAGAGGTAGTGATTTTTGTCATGATGTGATCTAAGGCCTCATTCTTAGCCTTTAATACAACTTTTTTTTTTTTTTCTTTGACTCACCTTTTAAAAGGGGCATGAGATCAGTCAGATCATCATTTGTGATTCCACACAAAGGGCAGATCTACTGAATATCACCCATCAGTTTCTGCACATCAGACAAGGTTTTTATCTGTGTGGTAATTTTTTTGAGGCCTAATTTCAGTTCCGGAAATGATCCACCCAAGATATTTCCAAGGGCTTCATGCTGCTCTCTGTCTGGTGCAACTAGTTTTCTTTACAGCACACTGTTTCTTTTTAAAATGTCCCATCTGTCCACAATTATAACATCTCATACCTTTAGTACCCCCACGATCTCCCTAAACTTATTGTAGAAGGGGTTTAACAGCAGCAGCAAAGGCAGTAGCCATGTATCCAGCCTTTTCCTCTGCTGTGCTCACTTTAAATCATATCTGAAGGTGGGGAGTAAGGAACAATTGAGCTATCATACGGATATCATATGGTGCTAAGATATATGCAGAAAAAATATGTGCAGTAATTGCCTGAGTATACGATGATTTTAACCCGTAGGATGTTACCGGTTGACGCACCTCCTTTACTGCCTTTAAATCCAATGCCTCCCACTCCTTTCCCCCCTGTGGAGTGTTAAACACTGGGAATGCTGAGGGACCCATAGCCGAAAATTCCCCCATAACAATTGCATCTTTGATCATCCCATGCCAACGTTTAGCAGGGTTATTACCATAATCCCCTACCCCGTGCCCAACACCCCCCTCCCACTCCCCTTTCTTTACTACTGGATTGTAGAAGGGTGGGGCAGAGGGTTCGGAGGTTTCCTTTGTCTCCAATACTTTAATTTCTTCAGCAGCTGTCGCAGTTGACCATCACTGAGGCTGGTTCACATCTGTTGATGAGCCAAACTGTCTGAACCGTCTGAGCCTGAGTCGGGATCAGGAAGAGGAGGGTACGAGTCCGGTTCTGATGGAGACTCTGGGTCTGGTTCCAATTCTGATTCGGGGTCTCCTTCCTCGGGGTTGGAGGTGACCGCGTTTGCACTCTCTGCCTGTACTTTCGGGTGCAAACGCCGTTTCACCTTGTCTTTCCCCTTATGCTGGGGATGCTTCTGTGATGCCGTGCCAGGCATAACGATGGGGGGCAAATACCATAGACGTAGCACTCTACCTCTGAATGACTTTGTGAAGGAGCAGCGGCCAGGAAAACAGATGCCACTGATGCCTGTTCAGATTTCATTTCCTTTAAAGTCTCAATTATCAATCTCCATAACGAATACTTCAGGGCTTCCTTTGTCCCTTTACTAATCTCATCCCACAACACCTGACCTATATGTTGCCATTCAGAAACTTCAAAGGTGGCTTGCTCTGTGGGGATAAAGCCACGATCCCGGGCCCAATTTAACAGCCTCTGTGAGGCGGCACTATCATGTTGCAGTCCTCTCTTAGAGAGAATATGTTGGAGGAGCTCCATCACTGCCTGTTCCTCTTTGGAAGGCGAGTGCCCCTTCTCCTCCCCTGCCGCTCACCTGATCAGGGCAAGATCCCACTGTTATTCCACTGTTTGCAGACGTCTGACTATCACAGCGCCGAGGCAGTACTGACTTTCGGCCGGCTCTCCGCCCTCTCTTCTTTGATCGGACCTTCAAACTTGCATGCCACAAGTTACCAATCTGAGGGTCCCTATTTGGGCGCCATTTGTCGATGCGGGATTCACAGACAACGCAGGAATGATCAATGTGATCAGCGAATGCCATTTTATTACAAAGCTTTAACTCCTTATATACCATTTCTTACAGGCACTTACAGTGATTTGGCATATTATGATTGGATGTATGTCTTGAAGACCCTTAGTGACTAACACACAATTGGTTAAGCACAGGTGTGAGAACTTGACCTCGAAAGCTTGCCAACAGTCCACAGTTCAGTGAATTACAGCTTCTTCTTATCCTGCTTGCTTAAGCTTCCTCAGGCCTCTCACGGCCTGGCTGTATCTTTCAGGATTATTCAGTTTTTGCACCAGTTATCCATTCGCCCGTGAGAACACTGTCTCCACAGGGTCCTACAAGGATGCTGGGGATGGACTCTTCATTAGGGACTGTAGTGATAGGACAAGGGGTAATGGGTTAAAACTTAAACAGGGGAAGTTTAGATTGGATATAAGGAAGAAGTTCTTCACTGTAAGGGTGGTGAGGAACTAGAATGGGTTGCCCAGGGAAGTTGTGAATGCTCCATCCTTGGCAGTGTTCAAGGCCACGTTGGACAGAGCCTTGGGTGGCATGATTTAGTGTGAGGTGTCCCTGCCCATGGCAGGAGGTTTGGAAATAAATGATCTTATGGTCCTTTCCAACCCTAACTATTCTATGATTCTATGCTCTTTGGCCCAAGTATCTATAAGGTTGTTCCTGAAATTAGTCCCACTGTCTGACTTAGTTCTCTCTGGGGTGCCGTGCCACCACAATACTTGTTTCTCAAGGCCCAGGATAGAGTTCCGGGCATTGGTGTGGGGCACAGCATCTTTCTAGCTTTCTGGTGGTTGCTTCCACCATGGTAAGCACAGGGCATTTGCCTTGGCAGGTTGGTGGGAGTGTGATAGAGTCAATCCGCCAGGCCTCCTGAAGCAAAGAAATACAAAATGAATTATAATCTCTTGTAAATAAGTAAAATCAGTTCTGCTTTGTGGTTAAGTAACTTTGAGCTTGTTAGCTTTGCAACAGTAGCAACGGGCAAGAGCTTTGTGGTAGATGACAGTGAAGGTAAATATTTTACAATAACCAGCTAGAATCAAACTAGTGTTTTTAGCATGACAACAGGACTTTCCAGAGCTAAAGTTCAGCCAAAGCACAAAGTGATGAAGAAGAAGATGATAAAGAAACGACCACCAGGAGTCCCAAAGACCACTACCACATTCTTGTGCACATGCGGAAATGGGCATGGAATTATGTAAAGTGGTTCTCGGAAATGTTATTAATATGTATGACATTTACTGGAAATGTCATGAATATGTATGTTAAGCAACAATATAATCACAGTCTGTTTGATGATCAGATGAGACACGTTAGGAGGAGGTATCCTCTGTGCCTCCCAGTGCTGCAATAAAGAATACCTGCTTGCCAGTTTAAACTTTGCAGGTGAGTTATTAGCGATCTCTACCAATCACTCCCCATCTTCAGCCATCTTCACCCATCATCCTCCATACCAAAGAGGATTTAACTGCTTGGCTTGCTTAATTGCAGTACATGTTTCACAGTGGTGAACAACCTGGTCAATAGTGTCCGTTTTTAAATACACCCCTCGATCATGAGCCCATCTGTATGTTGCATCTCTGCCCTGATGGCCTGAAGTGTCATGGACCCACCAGGCCAAAAATAATTCACCCTTATGTTGACAGTCTAAGTCCATCTGAGCCACTTCAGTCTTAGCAGATTGATCTACTTGTTGGTTGTTCTGCTTTTCCTCAGTGGCCCAAATCTTGGGTACATGAGCATCTACATGGCATACCTTCACCACCAGGTTCAGCACCCAGGCAGTGATATGTTGCCACAGTGAAGCAGCCCAGATGGGTTTACCTCTGTGTTGCCAGTTGCTCTGCTTCCATTGCTGCAACTACCCCACAGACATTTGCCACCATCCATGGGTCAGTATAAAGTACTGGCCACTTTTCTTGTTCAGCAAAGTCTAAGGCCAGCTGGATGGCTTTCACCTCAGCAAACTGACTTGATTCACCCTCTCCTTCAGCAGTTTCTGCAACTTGTCATCATGGACTCCATACAGCTGCCTTCCATCTCCAACACTTTCCCACAGTGTGGCAGGACTCATCAATAAGGAAGGCATATTGTGTTTCACTTTCTGACAGTTGATTATATGGTGGAGCCTCTTCAGCATGCATCACCTCCTCTTCTGGTGACATTCCAAAACCTTTGCCCTCTGGCCAGTCCATGATGACTTCTAGAATTCCTGGACAACTGGGATTTTCTATTTGACCTCCTTGTGTAATTAGTGCAGCCCACTTACTCCATGGAGCATCGGTTGCATGATGTGTAGAGGAGACCCTCCCTTTGAACACCCATCCCAGCACAGGCAACCAGGGTGCCAGGAGGAGCTGTGCTTCAGTGACAATCACTTCTGAAGCACCTCAAACCCCTTCATAGGCTGCCAGTATCTCTTTTTCAGTTGGAATATAGCTGGCCTCAGATCTTCTGTATCCCTGACTCCAGAAGTGGACCACAAGAGAGACCTCAAGTCTCCCCTAGAGCTATCTACCAGAGGCTCCAGGTAGGACCATTCTCCCCAGCTGCGTTGTAGAGCACATTTTTTACATCTGGCCTGGTCTGTACTGGTCCAAGAGCTACTGCATGAACTATCTCTCATTTAATTTGTTCAAATGCTTGTTGTTGATCAGAGCACCGTTTGAAATCATTCTCCTTCTGGGTCATGTGATAGAGAGGGCTTATAATCAGACTGCAATTTGGGATATGCATTCTCCAGAACCCCAGAACACCTAAGTGAAATAGAGAAATATAGGCTGAAATATAATCTATTATAAGTAAGTAAATTAGTTCTGCTGAGTGATAATCCTTGTATAATGTAAATTACTGTAGTTGACGTACTTCCAGGACCTTGTAGCCTTGTACAAAATTTATGGTAAGCAAAACAGAACGTGTAGATAAAGATAATCTGAAACTAGCAGATGCTCAGGATGAGTTTTAGCTGAGTTAATGATAAGTAGAAGGACGGGGAGAAATCATTCGATTATGTCAGTGGTGTTACTAAACTAATTGAGCTGGCGTGGATATAAGAAAAGAAAGGAAAACATAGGGTTAAAATACTTTTAGCTTAACTTAGGTCTAAGATAGAGAGCAATGTATGTGATGTAAGTCTGTGGTATGATAAGAGAATTTAGTAGTCTTACTAACATGAGTGAATCATTTCTTACTATCCTTCTATTTTTCAGTTGGTTTGGAGACAGTGCCTCCTGAACATCTGCTAGCTTAGGATATTCCTTGTCTGCCCATCCTGTTTTGCTTGCAATAAATTTTGTACAAAGGTCACACAGTTCTAAAACTTTGACACCTATCAGAAAATTACAGATATTGCTGATTTCAGATAGTTTTGTGATTACTGGGGCATCCAACTGTGCCAAAGGTGAAAAGTATACCATGAGGAAAACTGCTTACTTCACCTTGAAGACCCCTGCCCATAACCATCGGAGGGCTGTGCGCAGACGCCAAAAGGGAGGAGACTAACTAATTGTAATAGCCCCTTCATTGGGAATCTAATGAATATGCACGTTTGTGTGTAATAAATATCTGGTCACTTAATCCCTCAGTGTGCAAGTTAGAAATGATCCCCCTTGCACCCGGCGCCGTAATAAACATACCTGCTTTGTAACTCTCTCTGAGTTGTAGAGTCTGATTCCGTGCTTCACTGCAATGATGCTTCTCAGAACTGGTTTATGATTGTCTTCACAGGGTTCTTGCGCCACGTTCTGTACGTGGGGCCGTGCAGTGGGGGTAACGATTGTCTGTCTGGATTTTGTCTTTCAAATATTGTAGTTGTGTGGAATGTGCTTGTGGGATCCCTTGTGTGTGTGTGTTGAGGGCAGACTGTGTTCTGTGTATTTTTTGTTGTGGGGTTTGCACAAAAGTTTTTAACGTGTGGCAGATTAACATTCCTGTCAAGAAAGGGTTAACGTAAAAGTGCGGTTGCCGGCAGGTATTTATGGCTGCTGATGAGCAGGCAGGCATTTATAGCTGCTGCTGAGCAGGCCGGCGTTTGTAGTCGCACAGAGCAGGGTAAGCGACTTGAAAAAAATATAATAAAAAAAATGGTGAGGGAGCCTAAACAGACAGTGAGACCTCTTTAGCTATTTGATAGCGTTCGGTACCCATGTTCAAAAGAAGCTGCCCTCTGATTTGGCTCCCAGTGCTCCACCGGGCCAAGATGGACATCACAGCTATGGAGTGAAACAAATAAAAAATAAAAAATAAAAAGCCGTCTCGATCTATCGAAGTATTGGGGCAGTTTACAGAGGCACCACAAACAAAGCCTGAAGAGCACCTGCAACATGCTGGGCTCATGGGAGGAGCCCTGCTTAGTGTGTTTAAAGTAACTTGGGTGTGAATCCAAGACTTGGAGGAACAGATGGATCAGTTGAAACAAGAACTGCTAACTGAAAAAGCAAGAGGGGTAGCACAACCACAAGCTTTATTAGCCGCAACCCAAGCAGCATCAGGGTGGCGGGAGAAAAAAAAAAGAGATGAGGCAAACGTGAAAAAGGAAGGAGCCAGCGCATCTCCTATGTTTCCAACCTGCCTGGCCCTTTAACTGCGGGTAATAATGCAGCAAAATCATCGATTGTTAACACTGCAATTTACTTCTGCAGTTGCTTCACATTCCTTTTTCATCAAAATGCCTCTGCTTTAAGGAAACACTTTAACCTGTCTTCTTCTCAAGAACTGATAACCTGGGGGAGGGGGTATATTCGTGTCCTCCTACCTACAGGTCTGTGATAAACACATAAATGTATTTGCTTTCTCAAATCATAGGAGTTGCTATGTAGATATAACTATACGTTCACAAGAACAGAAACAAAGCGCGCTAAATACATAAGATTAGACAACAAGTTGAAAATGGCCAGAACTCTTGAGCAAAATGGAGTCCCATAGCAAAAGAATTTGTAAAGGTAAAAGAAAAGGGGGGTGGGGCTTGATATGAGGAAAGTTAGTGCCTGGAAAACATAGGGTTAAAGTACTTTTAGCTTAACTTAGGTTGAAGAACAATGTGATGTAAGTCTGTGGTGAGATAATAGGATTTAGTGGCCACACTAAACATGAGTGAATTATTTCACACCATCCTTCTACTTATCAGTTAATTTAGAGACAGTTCCTCCCAAACATCTGCTAGCTTTGGATACTCTTTGTCTGCCCGTCCTGTTTTGCTTGAAATAGATTTTTCACGAAGGGCTCACTGTTCTAAATCTTTGCCAGCTATCAGAAAAATTACATATATGGCTGGTTTCAGCTAGTTTTGTGATTACTGGGGCATCTAACTGTGCCAAAGGTGAAAATTACAGTGAGGAAGACTGCTTACTTCATCTTGAAGACCCCTGCCTGCATGAGGAAGACTGCTTACTTCATCCTCAAGACCCCTACCTACAATCACTGGAGAGCAGCACGCAGACGCCACGAGGAGGAGACTTATGATAATAAGTTCCTGGAGGTAGTTATAATATTCCCTGCCTATATGCGGGAATTATGAATCGGTATATGGCTAATGCAATGGTGAAAGTATATAAACCTGTAACAAATGCTAATCAGCATGCCTCTAGCTACAGTCATGCACCCAGCGCTGTTGCTTTTGCTTTATTGACTTTGTCCCTCAATAAAACCTTGTTATCTTGATTAGAGGAGTGAGCTTGTATCTCACAGGTCCATGGTGGCTGCCTGCAAGCCTTACCATGAGCTGGATAGATGAGTGGAAGTACCCAATGCCTCAGCTACAGGACCTGACCGTGAATACCCCGAGCGGAATGACATAGAGGAAGATAAAAACAAATGATTGCAAAACATCACTTGGGGGCAACTGAAAAGTAACAACTTGAATATGTGTGCTTGTAATGTAGTTATTATTACAGGCTGTGATTTTGTGTATAAGCCCACCTGTATTTACTAGCCAGTTACTACTAAGAAACTATACCTTGTATGGATTTGTCACTTGTAAAGGAGATGTTAGAGCATGCAAATTTGTAGCAGCTGCTAGAAAATGCTAAGGCAAAAGCTAGAAGGATTCTAATATGATGGTAGTGTTATAAAGCAGGTAATGGAACAAATTAAGAGGGTGGGAGAACTCCACTGGTAGGAAATTTCTTTGGCTGGTCCCCCACTGCCATCAGCATCTTCATCATGCTGCTGCACCCTGTAGTAGTTACTCTGCTAATGTAAATCTCTATGTGCTTTGCCATAGTAGCGACTTGTTACTTGATGGAGCAGTTGAAACTCTGCATTGACAACGAGGTGCAAGGTTGGCCAAATGCCTGATACCACAGTCAAGGGCAAGACTGGGTTGGCCTCTGTGTCACCAAGAAGAACCTTTAGCTCTGCTGTTGTCTGCACCCCAGCAGGCATTGAGCAGTGCGGACACATGCCATGCCAGACCTTGATGTGAGGGATGGCCTCCCCTTTTATCAGAGCCATCCAGGAGAGAAGGGCAGGCCCAGCAGCCTGTAGTTGGCATATGTTGGAGATATGATCTAGCCCAAATCCCCTGCTCAAGTAGGGTCATCTAAAGCAGGCAATGACAGTAGATATATAAAACAAAAAAGGGGGAGGTCGAGGTTAACCCCACATAATGTATAGTGAAGAATGTATAGCGAAAGCTTGTTATGTTTTGATTTTTTTAAATTTGTCTAGTTTTGATTCTCTTTCCGCAGTATAGCACTTCCTTGCTAAAACCACCGGTTCTATATAAAGGCCTACATGATAACAAGTGGAAAGGACCAGTGCCATTGCTGACATGGGGTCGAGGATATGGCTGTGTACAACTATCGACAGGACTATACTGGCTGCTAGTGTGTCGTGGTTTAACCCACAGCCAGACAGCTTGTTACCCACTCCCCCCCTTCTTGCCCTCCCCCTACTCCTGGGGGAACGGAGAGGAGAATCAAAAAGAAATGCAACTCCCACGGGTTGAGATAAGAACAGTTTAGTAACTAAGGTATAACACAAATCACTACTGCTACCACCAATAATAGTAATGATAAAGGAAATAGCAAGGGAAGAGAATACAACACCCCATCACCAGGTGACCGATAACTTGCCCCCCCCAGCCCGATCAAGCACCAACCCATACCTCCTCCAACCCTGCAGTCCACCCAGTCCTTCCGGCTAACTCCCAGTTACATCCTGGGCATGACGTGCTGTGGTATGGAATACCTCTTTGGTCAGTTTGGGTCAGGTGTCCTGTCCCTGCTTCCTCCCGGCTCCCCTCCTCCCTGGCAGAGCATGAGGCCCACAAAGTCCTTGGCCAAACCAAAACATCATTGTTTTTCAGCTCTGTTCCCAGCTGAAAGTCAAAACACAGCCCTGCACCAGCTACCAAGAAAGAGAAAAATGACTGCCACTGCTAAACCCAGGACACAGTGAAACTTATAAAGCCTCAGAACTCAACAACATAAAGAAGCAACAGTGACAGAAATCTTCGCAATATCTGTTCTATTATGTGTGACCATGGATAATGGACAAGTATACTGGGCACATGTACTAAATCCCCCATTATTCTGACCTGTTATATAGTGGGATGGGGAAACACCAATTTTAAATGAAGAAACAACATGGCTTAGTGGAAAATGGATTCCACCCAGTCCTAGTGATTTAAGTGACAATGTAACATTGAAAAATGCTACATTTTATATGGATACTTCTCTGATTTGCATTAACAAATATAGAATAAATTGGACTCTCGAATGGTGTGTAGGATTCACTGGTATGCCATATGTTATAGGGGTTCAAGTGACTTCAAATTATACTAATCTTACTGAAATAATGCTGCCTGGAGTAGTGGATGGTTATGTTAATTATACAGGACAGCCCTCCTTGCCTGTTTGTTCCCTGAAAGTATATAAGTCATTATGCCAAATTCAATTGAAACCTTGTCTGGGGGAGAAACCTCGAATGATAAATTGGGCAGCAGGAGAGGTCATTGATTGGGGCCCTAATGGCACTCTTCATAATTTAATCTGGCATAATGGGGGTCTTTCTGGCCCCATATTACAATTATGTGCCGCTCACAATCATTCAAACATTAAAACTAATATGTGGCAGTTGGACCTACATTTTATTAATGTTACAATAGCTGATTTGTTTAGAATACACAATAATACTAAGATAACACACCATATTCATTCCTGGAATCAATCACGCATTTGTACTACATATCCATACGTGTTGGGAATTTCAACGGGCGTAACTATTAATTCAGGGAACTTAACCTATGAAATAAAAGTGGAAAAATTATTTTTAATACATTTATTTCTCCTATTGATCTAATGGGAAATGTTAATATCATACCTTTTAAGCAAAGAGCTTCTGCATGGCTACCAGCGAATCTCACCCAAGAATGGGAAAGTGAAGGAGGTTTAGATCACTTTGTTCGGTTGTTACAGATATTTAAGACAGAAAGTGCAGAATTAAGCGTTTTATAGGTTGGCTTTTATTTGCTATAATATCGGCTATCATAATATTAGCTGCTGCATCTACTGCTATTGCATCACTAACAAAATCAGTACAAACGGCTCACACTGTTAGCCAGGCTTTGCAAAATGTCACTAATGAACTTAGTATTCAAACTACAGTTGATTAACAGATAATTATTCGTTTAGATGCTTTAGAATCTGCAATATTATGGTTAGGAGATAAATAAGAAGCTTTGCGTATACATGTATCTACAATGTGATTGGGAATTCCACAAGCAGGATATGTGTGTTAACTCGTTACCTTGGAATCAGGCTATACATGGATGGGATAGAGTTAAAAAACATATTCAAGGGGCATTTGATAGTAATCTGCATAACAGAAACAATACTCTCAAACATCAGTTGCAAGAGCACTTAAAAAAACTACAAAGAATGCAAACAACATCACTTCTAGAAACCTTATGAGATGATCTTTCATGGATAAATCCGAAAAATTGGTTTTCTGGATTAAATTTGCAAACTTGGGTATTTCTACGTATCGGATTATTGTTTACAGTAATTTTTACAGTACTCTTGGGAATAGCTATTAAAGTAATATGTGCCATCAAAATTAAGCACAAGCAGGTCATGTTTATGATGTTGTTAAAAACAAAAAAGAGGAATTGTGGGAATATAGGTGACCTGCCAAAAACCTTAGGCAGTCGAAGATGTGAGGGACATAACCAGAACAGCCATAAAACATCACAGATGTGAATAACAAATGTTGGTATGCAGCATATCCTGTACTGGTGGACACGAGCTGATAAACAAAGATAATGTTAATTATAGTGTTGGAACTGATCAAAGCTTAGCTAGTACAAAAACACATGATAATAGCTGAATAGTTAAGAACTAAAAAAAGCTTGTCTACAAATAGCTTGTGTGATTTTGTATAAATATGGCAAGATGCTCAGTAAAAGTTGATTCAGTCTGCATACATGTTCTGCCTCCATCTCACACTTCAGTGTATTAACCAATGTTTACAGACATCTCTACTGTGTTCACCAGTATGAGTGGTGCCTATGATGTATCCAGAGAACTTATCTACAGAGACATGGACATATTTAATTCAGCCGAATTCAGAGATACGAGTGACATCTGATTGCCAAAGCTCATTTGATTGAACCCCTCGGGGATTGACTCCCTCTTTTGGAGGCATTGGTGCTAATTGTTGGCAGTCAGGACAGGCTAAGATAATACTCCGAGCCTGATCCAATGTCAACTGATACTGCCTTTTCAATGCTCAAGCATTTTGGTGATAAAATTGATGGGACAAACGAGCTTGTTCAAATTCAGCACGACTGTTGTCACTGTGTGAAAATCAGCAATTTTGTTGCCTTCAGTTATGGGACCAGAAAGATCAGTATGTGATCTGACATGTAATACATAATAATCATTTGTCTATGATTAACCAATGACCACGGTGTTCTTAATTCTGCCATTAACAACGTATTAGTAACATCTCTTATAAAGGAAAAATCAAGTCTCTGCAACACACCAACAGCATACATAGAGTCAGTAACTATGTTAATAGCTTCCTGATTGAAACAAGAAAAGCCATATTAATAGCCATTAATTCCACAACCTCCATGGAGCCCTGCGTCGTGACAGATATATTAGTGTTCCAGGTGCCTGTTACAGGGTCTCTCCAAGCTATGACTACCTTTTTACTTTGCCCAGAAACATCGGTGAAGATGGTAAGACCAACTACAGGTGTTGAGCACCACTGCTGTATTGCATATAAAGGCAAATGGCAAATATCAGTTCAGAGTTTGTGTTTTGGATAATGAATTGAAAGCTGTCCCTGATAATCTGCTAAGGCTATTTGCACAATACTGCTTTCTGCCAATAACCAGTCAAGGTTCACCTTTGTGGATGGGATAGAAATTATGTCAGGATCACAGCCATCTAAGGCATGCAGTCGAGATCTTCCTTGCTGTATTAATTGTTCATAGATTTCCGTGATTGTTTTAACTGACTTTTTAAGCACGTGAAGGAGAAAAATCCATTTGATAATACACAAAGGATCATCACAGTGATCATCCTATTGGAAGAGGACTGCAAAGGCTTGAAATGTATTAGGAATTAAGGCTAATCATATTGGTTTGTCTAGAAGTCTCCTTCGACTCTGTCTATTTTCAATGGCTTGAGCCACTTTGTCAAGCACTAAGGCACCAGCAGTGGTAAGGATACGCAGCGATTGGAGGTTGGGATCTCCTTTCAATAAAGAAAAAAGAGGGTGCAAATCTTTCGTGTTCAGTACAAGAACAGGACGGAGCCAATTGATGGCTCCCAAAAGTTTCTGAAATTTGTTTAACGTTTGAAGATTCTGAGTGTTGATACTGATGGGTTGTGGGCGGATTTCTTGTTGCATGATCTGCCAACCCAAATACTTCCATGGACTGCTACTTTGTACCTTTTCCTTGGCCACCTACAATCCAGCATTTGCAACAGCAGTTTGAACACGATTTGTTACCTCTTCAACTTCTCTGTCATTTTCCACAGAAACTAAGATGTCATCCGTATAGTGATAAATGACAGCATTCGGATGGGTTCTGCGGACTGGGTGAAGAGCTGCAGCAACAGTGAGTTGACACATGGTAGGGCTATTTTTCATCCCTTGCAGGAGAACAGTCCAATGATATCTTTGTATGGGTTCTTGCTGGTTTAAAGATGGCATGGAAAATGCAAATTGTGGAGCCCCTCCAGGGTGCAAGGGAATGGTAAAAAAACAGCCCTTCAAGTCAATGGCTATAAGTGGCCACCCATATGGTAACATAGATGGGGCCAGCAATCCAGGTTGAAGGGCACCCATGGGTTTGATTGCGGCGTTCACTGCTCATAAGTAATGCAGTAAATGCCATTTCTCACTCTTTTGGGGGATACAGAACAGGGGTGAGTTCAGGGGCTGGTTGTAGGTTTAATGCGTCCTGGTAATAGTTGTTCTTTCACTAATTGCTGCAAATGTTCCAGCTGTTTTTTTTTGCAAGGGCCACTGATCCACTCATACTGGGTTGTCTGTTAGCCAGGTCAGTTTAATAATGGGAGAAGCATTTTTGTGGTGGAGCGGCTGTTTAGTAGCCCTTACTGGAAAACCATGTTATGAGGTTCTGTAACGTGGATTGTTGTTCCAAATTGTCCCAGGACATCACACCCCCACAAGGTGCAGGGCAAGGCCATTACTAAAGATGCCACTTGAGCCACTTGCCCATCAGGTCTCTGAATCATAAGAAGATGAATGCTTTGTTGTGGTCGTTGCATTCTGCCTATCCCTACTATAGTGGAAGCAGGCTCTCTCATGGGACAATTAGGGGGTCACTCAGAGATTTGTATTATTGAAACATCAGCTCCAGTGTCCACCAACCCTTGAAACCTTTTCCCTTGTATACAACATGTCATCAAGGGTTGCGAGTCTTTTATAGCCTTGGACTAAAATATCTGGGGGGCTCCTGTGCTACTGAATCCAAAGCCACCTCTGGTTCCTTGACCCCCTTTTGCTCTCCAACAAATGGAATAAGCTGAGCAATGCACTGCCCCTCTGGGATATAACAAGGGGGCACAGGGGTCCAAGCCATAATCAATACTTCCCCAGTAAAAAAAGCATCTATAACACCCAATAACACAAAAAGATAAAATTTAGTAGCAGAAGATCATCCAATCAATAAAGCATGCATGCCATTGCCGATCAGCCCATAGACTCCCGTCGGCAGCAAGGATACTTGTGTATCATTCAGGGTGAGTAGGCATCAGACGGCCAGGTCCAAGCTGGCGCTTCCTGAGGTGGCTGGCTGCAGCTCGCTGGCCAAATGCCAGGATACAGATTTCTTTGGTTGTTCGGGGCACGTGGTCTCGTCCTTCGGCTCCCATTTCCTGAGACAGAAGGAATTACACATCCATCAGTGTGATATTTTGACTGACACTCATTGGCCCAGTGTTTCCCCTTTCACATTGAGGGCAATCATGAAGGGGTATTGTCGACGCAGGAGTCACGGACAACGCAGGAACGATCAATGTGATCAGCGAATGCCAATTTATTACAAAGCTTTAACTCCTTATATACCATTTCTTACAGGCACTTACAGTGATTTGGCATATTATGATTGGATACATGTCTTGAAGACCCTTAGCGACTAACACACAATTGGTTAAGCACAGGTGTGAGAACTTGACCTCAAAAGCTTGCCAACAGTCCACAGTTCTCATTAACTCAGTGAATTACGCTTCTTCTTATCTTGCTTGCTTAAGATTCCTCGGGCCTCTCACGGCCTTGCTGTATCTTTCAGGATTATTCAGTTTATGTACCAATTATGCGTTCTCCTGTGAGAACACTGTCTCCACAGTTTTCCATCCCACTTCATCATGTCTTCCCTGTGACCCCGCAGGTAAAATCATAGGGTGGCCTGCGGAGTATATGTGCTATATCCTGTCTCAAGCAGTAGGACAACTTTTGTTAATAGGTGAGACGTGGGTTGGTACACGTGGGGAGGTGGACAGATCGGATACATCATCTCTTGTTTAATCTCCTGAGACAGTTTTTCCAAAGCTGAAATGTTGGAAGGGGTGACTGCCTTTGAACTCTCGGAGTGGATGAATCATTTCATTCACTGTTGGTGGTGCTATGTCATTCCAGGTTATTGCTGCCAATGAGTGGGCATATGATGATGGTGCACTCCCTTCAAGTTTCTGCCACATGGGTTGTGCACATTCGACTTCATTTGGATCTATGGGTGCATTCCCGGCATCCTGCTTGCCATAGATCATCTTTACAATGGCTGATTCCCTCAGAGACTGGATGCCTTTCTCTAGAATAGACCACTTGGCCGAACGACTCATAACATCATCCTTGCATGTAAACCTTTCCTTCACAGCTGCCAAGAGCCGCCTGCAGAGGTCGAGGGACTACTCTTTTGCAATTGCTTTGTCAATGCCCCCTTCCCTAGCAAGTGACCCCAGCTGGCTAGCTTCCCTACCTTCTAGTTCAGGACTGGCCGCCTCATTGTCCTAGCATCAGAGCAACCAGGTGATGATGTGCTCCCCTGGTTGATGTGTAAAATCTTTTTGCATATTCCAGAGATCAGTCGAGGTCTGGGGTCAAGAAGTAACCTCTTCTTCCTCTGATTTATGTAATAATAACTCCTGATCAGATGCTGTCCCCTGTAATAAGTGCATTGGTTCTTCATCTTTATTGCCTCTGTTTTGTTTTTCCCCTTGCGTACAGAGGTAACTGATATTGGCACAAATTGGTCTTCTGGTTTAGCTGCAGTGATTATCACTGTGGTTGGAGTGGTTGCACTATCTGTTGTCAGGATTTGGGTAGTTGCTGTACTTGTCACTAGGGTTGGTGTAGCTGCTGTATTTAGAGTTGGAGTAGCTGCATTGTCTGTCGTTTTGCCATCAGATCCAGAGACATTTTTTTCCTTTTGAAGGTGCTGGATAGTGTTGAACAAGACTCTGTAAGCATAGGCCAAGCCCCAGCACGTTGTCATGATTCGTCCCTCTCTGGTATGACCAGGATGACAACACACCTCATTTAAGTGTTTTACTAATTTTTCTGGATTTTGCACTTGTTCAGTGGTGACGTTAAAAAGCACTGGAGGGGCCCAGTGCCCTAGATATTTGCCCATACTATCCCACACACCCTGCCATTCATGACTTTCCAGCCTTGGGGAAAATCTCTTGGTCCTCCTATATCATCATCTAACCCTAGACAAGGCTGAAACCCGACTCTGCTTAACTTTCGAGATCAGACGAAATAAATGGTGGTGGATAAAACACACTCTATATGTGTGCCAACATGGTCATCCTTATCACAATCAGCAGTCATTTCTCAAGGGTACCCAAAGGCCATTCAAAACCTTCAGAACTCTCAAATGATGCTGTAAATAGTCTGCGGGGGGGGGGGGGCCCCCCCCCGGCGGGGAATGTAAAGGAGGAACGTCTCCTTCGTAGGCTGTCCACCCAAGGAGGGGAAAATGATGTGTAATTGCTAAACACTTCCATTATATACTTCCCAAAGTATAGAGGTGATGAACACACTGGGAACGCAAGCCAGATCAGTTTCATGATCAACGAGTCTATTGCATTACTAGTCATTACCATAAAGTACAGTGAAACAAGAACCTTAGCCCAGGCCCTCCAGCTGATAAACACTAAACCAGCAAATACAGGATGAAAGTAAGGTACGACATGCTGAAACTGTGAGATCAAGAGCAACAACTTTGAGAGCCAATAAGACAGCATTGTGACAAGAGACTATTAATCCGAAACAATGAATGCTCATCACAAATACGATTAGACACACTCCAGTCAGATCTGTCACAATCTCAACCCTTCGGGCCCCACACTGGGCTTCAAAAATAACTGTTGTGGTTTAAGCCCAGCTGACAATCCAGAACCATGCAGACACTCACTCCCCGCCCTGCCTCCCCCTGCTCCCGGAGGGATGGGGAGGAGAATCGAAAGAATGTAACTCCCACGGGTTGAGATAAGAACATTCCAGTAACTAAGGTATAACAGAAAACCACTACTGCTACCACCAATAATAATAATGACAAGGGAAATAACAAGGGAAGAGAATACAACCGCTCACCACCTGCTGACTGATACCCAGCCCGACCCAAGCAGTGATGAAGCCCTTCCAGGTAACTGCCCCCAGTTTACATACTGGGCATGACGCGTGCTGTGGTATGGAATACGTCTTTGCCTAGCTTGGGTCGGCTGTGCTGTCTCTGCTTCCTCACAGCTTCTCCTCCTCCCCTTCAGAGCATGAGACTCAGAAAGTGTGGAAGCGTGGTTGGCAGGCAAGGGTTACGTTCCCATGGCTGAACTTGGCCAGGGACCAGTTTTGTAAAAGTCAGTGAGAAACCCAGCTCGGTAAAAAACACCAGCTGTGCAGGGGGGTAAACTGACCTTGTAGTTAACGAGTATCTTGAAGGGAGGAATAGGGATGTTAGAAAGCGGGATGTGCCTGTAAATTGTAAACCACAGAAGTTTCCCAAGAATATGTGAATAACAACCTGGCTATATATACCCCAGGCTTAAGCAGAATAAACGGACCACTTCTATCAATCATATTGGTTGTTCTGTGCTCCCTCCGCATTGTGCCGACATAGAGTCTCCGACAAGAAAGTCCCTGGTCAGAGTAAACATTACTTAGCAACAACTAAAAACATCGGTGTTATCAGCGTTGCTCCCAGGCTAAAAGTAAAAAAAAACAGGACTGCACGAGCTACTAAGAAGGATAAAAATGACTGCTACTTCTGAAACAAGGACAGTGGGCATATGATGATGGTGCATTCCCTTTAAGTTTCCGCCACATGGGCCGTGTACATTTCCGTTCATCTGGATCTATGGATGAATTTTTCGCATCTGGCCCACGAGAGATCATCTCTAGAATGGCTGATTCCCCCAGGAACTGAATGCCTTTCTCTGTTGTGGCCCATTTGGCTGAACAATGCAAAACATCACTCTTTATCTAAGTGCACTCTTATCGTAGTGCATGGACCAGTCCCTATAAAGCTGCTGAGTCCATCTGGTCCATGATGTCAGGCTCCATCTCTTGTAACAGTCTTTCAGAGCAGGAGAGGCTGTGTGCAGTGTTCACACTTGTGAATAACCTGGGCAATAGTGTCCATTGCTAAGTCCACCCCTCGATCATGAGTCCATCTCGATGTTGCATCTCTGCTCTGATGGCCTTAAGGGTCATGGGCCCACCAGGCTCAAAATAATTCACTGTCCTTCCATCTCCAATGCTTCCAAAGCACTGGAGGGGCCCAGTGGACTAGATACTTGCCCATACTGTCCCACATGCCCTGCCACTCATGACTGTCCAGCCTTGGGGAAAACCTCTTGGTCCTCCCATATTGTTGTCTAACCCCAGACAAGACCCAAACCTGACTCTGCTTAAATTTTGGGATCAGACAAAATGGTGGTGGGTAAAACACACTCTGTGTGTGTGCCAACATGCTGATCCCCATCACAATCAGCAGGCAGGTCCCAAGGGTACCCAAAGGCCATTCAAAACCTTCAGAACTCTCAAACGATGCTGCTGTACTTGTCACTGGGGCTGGTGTAGCTGCTGTGCTTGCCGGCTCTCCCACCACCAGCTTCTCTTTTCCTGAGTCCAGATCTTCCTCCTCTGCCTTGCTGGGAAATGCTGCGGGGTCTCCTGCGTCCTCCTGGGGCTCGGCGGGCGGCTTCCGGGGAATGCTCTCGGCCGTCGCGGGGCTGGGCTCGGCCGCGGGGCTCGGCTCCTCCGCGGGGCTCGGCTCCTCCGCCGCCTCCTCCCGCTCCTCGACCGCCCCGACCTCCTCCACCGGCAGCCGCTCCCTGCCGGCCTCCAGCCCCGCTCCCGCTTGGTCCCCGGGGCCGCTCTCCCGGGCCGCTTCAGCAGCCGCCGGCTCCCGGGGCCGCCCCCCCTCGGCTTCCCAGAGCCTCACGCAGACGGAGGCGAGGGCGAGGGCCAGGACGGTGAGGAGCAGCCGGACGGCCAGGGACCAGTCCACGGCCATGTCCGTCCCGCCCTGCTGCTGGAGCTCGCCCGTATTACAAGTCATTGCCATAAAGTACAGTGAGACAAGAACCTTAGCCCAAGCCCCACACTTGATAAACACTAACACAGCAAATACCGGCTCTAAGTAAGTTACAACATTCTGAAGCTGTGAGATCAAGAGGAACAACTCTGAGAGCCAATAAATCAGCATTGTGACGAGTGACTATTAATCCGGCCAGATCTGTTGTTATCTCAAACCCTTCGTGCCCCACCTTGGGTGCCAAAAAAACTGTCGTGGTTTAACCCCAACCAGACAGCTTGTCCACTCACTCCCCCCCCTTCTTGCCCTCCCCTATTCTTGGAGGGACGGAGAGGAGAATCAAAAAGAATGCAACTCCCACGGGTTGAGATAAGAACAGTTTAGTAACTAAGGTATAACACAAATCACTACTGCTACCACCAATAATAGTAATGATAAAGGAAATAACAAGGAAAGAGAATACAACACCTCATCACCAGGCGACCGATAACTTGCCCCCCCAGCCCGACCAAGCACCGACTGATACCTCCTCCAACCCTGCAGTCCACTTAGCCCTTCCGGGTAACTCTCCCAGTTACCTCCTGGGCATGACGTGCTGTGGTATGGAATACCTCTTTGGTCAGTTTGGGTCAGGTGTCCTGTCTCTGCTTCCTCCCGGCTTCCCTCCTCCCTGGCAGAGCATGAGGCTCACAAAGTCCTTGGCCAAACCAAAACATCATTTTTATCAGCTCTGTTCCCAGGCCGAAAGTCAAAACACAGCACTGCACCAGCTACCAAGAAAGAGAAAAATGACTGCTACTGCTAAATCCAGGACAAACCTGTAATTCATGACCACTTGTGATAAACACATAAATGTATTAGCTTTCTCAAATCATAGGTGTGGTTATGTGGATATAACTGTATCAGTTCACAATAACAGAAACAAAGCTTGCTAAAGACACAAGATTAGACAAGTTAAAAACGGCAGAACTCTTGAACAAAATGGAGTCACATAGCAAAAGAATTTGTAAAGGTAAAAGAAAGGGGGGGGGCTTGATATAAGAAAAGCTAGTGCCTGGAAAACATAAAGTACTTTTTAGCTTAACTTAGGTTGTAGAAAGAGAACAGTGTTTATGTTGTAAGTCTGTGGAATTTAGTGGCCCCACTAAACACGAGTTAATTGTTTCACACCAGTCTTCTAAAGTATCTTTAGTTTTAAAGAGCTATGTTTGTGTTGTAAGTCTGTGGTGAGATAACAGGATTTAGTGGCCCCACTAAACATGAATGAGTTATTTCACACCATCCTACTTATCGGTTAGAGACAGAGCCTCCCAAACATCTGCTAGCTTGGGATACTCCTTCTCACCCATCCTCCAATAAATTCTGCAGGAAGGTCACACTGTGCAAATCATTTCCAGTTATCAGAAGAATTACAGATATGGCTGGTTTCAGCTGTTTTGTGATTACTGTGGCATCTAACAGTCCCAAATGAAAAGTACACTGGAACACTGCTTACTTCATCTTGAGGGCCCGTACTCACATGAGGAAGACTGCTTACTTCATCCTCAAGCCCCCTGCCCACAATCACCACAGAGCAGTGCACAGACACCAAGAGGAAGAGACTTACGATAATAAATTCTTGGAGCTAATTATAATATTCCCCACCTATATGCAGGAATTATGAACATGCATGTAACTAATGCACTAGTGAAAGTATATAGACCTGTAACAAATATTAATCATTGGTGCATCTGGCTATGGTCATGCACCCAGCGCTGTTGCTTTTGCTTTATTGACTTTGTCCCTCAATAAAACCTTGTTATCTTGTTTAGAGGAGTGAGTTCGTATTTCACACCACTGGCATAAAGGATAGATGTAAACTAATTTGGGTAATACAATAAGCGGTAATGCAATAACAGACCATTAAAATGGCAAATGTGAATGATAAAAAAGAACTGAGGTGCATACTTCCCAGCAGGCAAGTTTCTGTAAAGCATCCTATTACAATAAAACTTACAAAACTGATATTATTGCAAAATATTTGTGGTAAATTAACAGATTTTCCAATGAAAATACTAAGATGGGTTTTTTCAAATATTGCTGAAATATGAGATAGTGACATCCTTTCTGCCCATGTCAGTTTTCGCCATTAGTTACAGCATTTAACAGCATTGGTATTTGAATTAACTGGCTTTCAGGAGGGAGGCGCTGTCCTCATTTGTATTTTCAGTCATTTGAAGGGTCTTTTTTCCAGCAAAACCAGCCTATTTATTTAGGCAGCACCGTGAGCAGAAGGGAATTTTGCCTTTAAGCAGATGAGCCACTCCATTATTTACTTTGTAAATGAGACTTTTGAGTGGAGAGGTAATTTCAAACCTTTGAAATGCTGTATGCAAAAGACCTATAGAATTGTCTCCCTTCTTTGTTTCTCTCTTTTAATATTAAACATCTGCTTTCACTGCTAGTTCTCTGCCTTAGTGATGCGCGGATAGACTCCACAACTCGTTAAAGTTGTAAAGCAGGTATGCTTTTATTCAGCGCTAAGACGCACGGGGATAATTCCTCAAAGTCATGCGTCCCTCAGTGTTGTTTCCCTCTACATTTATAAGGTTGCACCATACGCCTACACATATTCATGTCCTATCCCCGCTTCGTATTACAATGAGCTAGAAGGTCCTTTGCACCTGCGCAGTGCCCCCTCTGGTCATGGGCAGGGGTCTCAAGATGAAGTAAATGAGTTTTCCTCCTGTTGGTAGGTGTCGTGCTTTGAATCCAGCCAGACAGCTTTCACTCACTCCCCCCCCACTTCTTGGCCTCCCCCTACTCTCGGAGGGACGGAGAGGAGAATCAGAAAGAATGCAACTCCCATGGGTTGAGATAAGAACAGTTTAGTAATTAAGGTATAACACAAATCACTGCTGCTACCTTCAATAATAGTAATGATAAAGGAAATAAGAAGGGAAGAGAATACAACACCCCATCACCAGGCGACCGATAACTTGCCCCCCCAGCCCGACCAAGCACCGACTGTTAACTCCTCCAACCCTGCAGTCCCCCTAGCCCTTCCGGGTAAACTCCCAGTTACATCCTGGGCATGACGTGCTGTGGTATGGAATACTTCTTTGGTCAGTTTGGGTCAGGTGTCCTGTCTCTGCTTCCTCCCAGCTTCCCTCCCCCCTGGTAGAGCATGAGGCTCACAAAGTCCTTGGCCAAACCAAAACATCATTTTTATCAGCTCTGTTCCCAGCCCAGAAGTCAAAACACAGCACTGCACCAGCTACCAAGAAAGAGAAAAATTACTGCTACTGCTAAACCCAGGACATTATCCACCCCTTATCCCATACTATTCACGTCATGCTCAGATACCACATTTTCAGTATACCATCACTCTTATCTAAGTGCATGGGCCAGTCCCTATAAAGCTGCTGAGTCCATCTGGTCCATGATGCCAGGCGCCATCTCTTGTAATAGTCTTTCAGAGCAGGAGAGGCTGTGTGCAGTGTTTACACACATGAATAACCTGGACAACAGTGTCCATTGCTAAGTCCACCCCTTGATCATGAGTCCATCTTGATGATGCATCTCTGCTTTGATGGCTTTAAGGGTCATGGGCCCACCAGGCTCAAAATAATTCACTGCCCCTTCATCAGTTTATTCAGCTTGTTGCTGGGGACTCCATACAGCTGCCTTCCATCTCCAATGCTTCCAAAGCACTGGAGGAGCCCAGTGGACTAGATACTTGCCCATACTGCCCCACATGCCCTGCCACTCATGATTGTCCAGCCCTGGGGGAAACCTTTTGGTCCTCCCATATCTTCGTCTAACCCCAGACAAGACTCAAACCTGACTCTGCTTAACTTTTGAGATCAGACAGAATGGTGGTGGGTAAAACACAGTCTGTATGTGTGCCAATATGCTGATCCCCATCACAATCAGTAGGCAGGTCCCAAGGATACCCAAGGGCCATCCAAAACCTTCAGAACTCTCAAACGATGCTGCTGTACTTGTCCCTGGGGCTGGTGTAGCTGCTGTGCTTGCCGGCACTCCCACCACCAGCTTCTCTTTTCCTGAGTCCAGCTCTTCCTCCTCTGCCTTGCTGGGAAATGCTGTGGGGTCTCCTGCATCCTCCTGGGGCTCGGCGGGCGGCTGCCGGGGAATGATCTCAGCCGTCGCGGGGCTGGGGTCAGCTGCGGGGCTCGGCTCCTCCGCCGCCTTCTCCGGCTGCTCGGCAGCCACCTCCTTCCGCTCCTCGACCGCCCCGACCTCCTCCACCGGCAGCCGCTCCCTGCCGGCCTCCGGCCACGCTCCCGCCGCCGTTTGGTGCCTGGGGCCGCTCTCCCGGGCCGCTTCAGCAGCCGCCGGCTCCCGGGGCCGTTACCCATCGGCTCCCCGCAGCCTCACGCAGACGGAGGCGAGGGCGAGGGCCGGGATGGTGAGGAGCAGGCGGACGGCCAGGGACCAGTCCACGGCCACGTCCGTCCCGCCCTGCTGCTGGAGCCCGCACATATTACAAGTTACTGCCATAAAGTACAGTGAGACAGGAACCTTAGCCCAAGCCACACACTTGATAAACACTAACACAGCAAATACTGCCTCTAAGTAAGTTACAACATTCTGAAGCTGTGAGATCAAGAGGAACAACTCTGAGAGCCAATAAATCAGCACTGTGACGAGTGACTACCAATCCGGTCAGATCTGTCGTTATCTCAACCACTCGTGCCCCACGTTGGGCGCCAAAAAGAACTGTCCTGTTTTGAATCCAGCCAGACAGCTTTCACTCACTCCTCCCCTACTTCTTGCCCTCCCCCTACTATCGGAGGGACGGACAGGAGAATCAAAAAGAATGCAACTCCCACGGGTTGAGATAAGAACAGTTTAGTAACTAAGTTATAACACAAATCACTGCTGCTACCACCAATAATAGTAATGATAAAGGAAATAACAAGGGAAGAGAATACAACACCCCATCACCAGGCAACCATAACTTACCCCCCCCCCCCCCCCAGTCCGACCAAGCACCGACCGATACCTCCTCCGACCCTGCAGTCCCCCTAGCCCTTCCGGGTAACTCCCAGTTACATCCTGGGCATGACGTGCTGTGGTATGGAATACTTCTTTGGTCAGTTTGGGTCAGGTGTCCTGTCTCTGCTTCCTCCCAGCTTCCCTCCTCTCTGGTAGAGCATGAGGCTCACAAAGTCCTTGGCCAAACCAAAACATCATTTTTATCAGCTCTGTTCCCAGCCCAAAAGTCAAAACACAGCACTGCACCAGCTACCAAGAAAGAGAAAAATTACTGCTACTGATGCAGAGGGTTGATCAGTGTACAGGGGGGTTGTACAGGGGGGTTAGAGGAATTTGCTTGCGTTAGAGGAATTTACTTGCATTAGAGGAATTTACTTGCCTAGACAAGGTATTGTCTGTTGTAAGTGCTTACTAAGCAGAACAAAGACACCAAGTCCTATTGATAAGCAAAAGCAGACACCTCGTCCTATTGATAAGCAGACACCTGATTATAAAAAACAAAAAAAACAACACCCCAAAACAACAACACGATAAGTAGCTATTGATAAGGAAAAGCAGACCCCGGATACAAGAAGAAGCAGATGGTTTATGGCTGGGGCACCGACCAAACCCTAAGGCCATATGTGTGAAGACTAAAAGGTGACAAGTTCAAGAAGAAGAAGACTCATTTACTTCATCTTGAAGACCCCTACCCACAAGAGGAAGACTCATTTACTTCATCTTGAGACCCCTGCCCATGACCAGAGGGGGCACTGCACAGGAACAGAGGACTTTCTAGGTCATTATAATGCGAAGCGGGGATAGAATATGAATATGTATAGGCGTATTGTGCAACCTTGTAACTTTAGAGGATAAATGTAGAGGGAAACAACACTGACGCACGCATGACTTTGAGGAATCACCCCATGCGTCTCAGCACTGAATAAAAAGCATACCTACTTTACAACTTTAACGAGTTGTGGAGTCAATCCGCCATCAATTTGGCGAGCCAGACAGGAGATCTCTGTCGACTGCAGGACCGGCTGGGAGACGTATATCCTGGGTGCCCCAGGCCGCTTGCCTGGAGGAGCTCCGCTTCTCGTCCGCTCACTGCAGGGACAGACAAAAACCTGTGCCGGCTGCGGAAAAACGGTATGCTTGAAATTTATTTTAGTAATTTTGGGGGTCTATAAGTCGTACGCTTGACCCGGGGCTGTTGGTAAGGCGCGCAGAGACATCTGGCGCACAGCGTAGTTCCCCTTGGTAGGTAGGGCTTGCAAACGGACTCGCCGACCGACAGAGCGGCCGCTAGCAACCCTGGTGGTGGGTCGGGTGAGTTCAGAAACTCCCCAGCAGGGGCTGCCGTAAGCTAAGCAAGTTCCAGGTTTTGGCTGCATCTCAGATTTCGGGAGCCAAGAGGAGGGTAAGTGAAACCGCTGTGTGAATGTATGGGATGCCGTGTGTACCCTTGTATGACTGAGACGTGGCATAGCTACGAAGCGAGTGCGGAGTCCTAATCCGCGGTTCCGTATTCTCCGTGAGGAGAGCGGCCGGAGACGGACGAGTGTTTATGTTTCCTGTCTGTTGTCTTGTGTGTCTTGTTTGTAACTAAAGGTAGTTTAAAATTAGGGGAGGGAGCAACTGCCCCTCCTATGTTGTCTAGCTTCACGCCAGACACCAAGAAAAGATTCTATGTGTGCCTTGTGGGAGTGAAGTGTACGGTGGTATTGTGGGAGTTTAACTGTATGTGACGGTGGCATTCCACGTGGGTACCTTGTGGGAGTTGAGTGGACGTGACGGTGGTATTGTGGCTGTGTGCCTTGTGGAAGTTGTCCTGTGTGTGGCGTTGTGGGAGCTGTGGACCTTGTGGGAGCTAAGTGGACGTGACGGTGGTATTGTGGCTGTGTGCTTTGTGGGAGTTAAGTGGACGTAACGGTGGTATTGTGGCTGTGTGCCTTGTGGAAGTTGTCCTGTGTGTGGCGTTGTGGGAGCTAAGTGGGACGGTGGCATTGTGGACCTTGTGGGAGCTAAGTGGACGTGACGGTGGCATTGTGGACCTTGTGGGAGCTAAGTGGACGTGACGGTGGCATTGTGGACCTTGTGGGAGCTAAGTGGACGTGACGGTGGCATTGTGGTTGTGTGCTTTGTGGGAGCGTGGCTGCATTTCACGTGGATATTGTGGCTGTGTGACTGTAACAGTATGTGGTGACAACGTGTCCACTGCAAAGTTTGTTTTTTTGTTATTTTAGTCACACAAATTCCGGTGGGCTAGATATTGTTCTGGGTAATCAGAAATTTCTGGCTGGCCATTTCTTGGAACTAAGATAAGTGGATTGATCTGTGGTGGAGCCACAGAGTCCTGAGGAGTTCTCGGGAAGTGAGAAAAACCTGAGAACGTGTTTGTAAAAGTATCAAAGAAGTTTGAGGATACGTGATTACAAAGGAGAAAGTAAAATGGGAATAAACCAAAGTAAAGAAATATTAAGAAAGAGCCCCTTAGGGTGTATTTTGGTAAATTGGAAAGAAATTACAGGGCCCGAGGGCTCAGAAAATAAGAAAACCCTGATTAAGTACTGTAACCAATGGTGGCCTCTCTATAAATTAGAAGACGGGGTGAAGTGGCCACTTAATGGGACACTGGATTATAATACTATGTTACAATTAATGTTATTTTTAAGAAGGGAAGGGAAGTGGGACGAAGTATCATATGCAGATATGTTCTTCACTCTCCGAAACCACCCGGAATGGCAAAGAGCCTGTGGGATAATACCACCCCAGGATCCCTTGGTATTAGCCCTTGAAAGGGGTAATAAAGAAAAAATTAAGCCTAAGCGATGCTGTTCATCATGTGATATAGGTCAGAGATGTATTAAACAGGATAAAATTTACCAAGATGCAAACCAGGAATTAATAGATGTGTTTAAGCCCCCACCAAAGGGACAGGTGGACACGGACTCAGAAGACACCATTACTCCCCTGGGGAGTCCGGTCTCCTCACGAACCCGACAAAACCAGCAAAGACATGTCCTACAAGCACCTCTTCGGGAAGCAGTAGGTCCTGAAGGAACTCCAGTGCTGATTAAAGTACCATTTTCCACCTTGGATTTGGAAATATGGAGAAAGGTGGCAAAGGATTATCGTAACGATCCCGTAAGTGCTACAAAACATTTGCAGTTCATTATAAAACAACATAATCCAGATTGGAGTGACATGCAATTATTATTAGAAGCAATGACGGAAACAGAAAAACAATTGATATTAAAAACAGCAAGAGAACTAGCTGAAGACTATTACAAAGTAAAACAAGAAGATGTAAGGGAATTTTTTCCACTTCAGGATCCAAAATGGGATCCCAACCGTTTGGCAGAGTTAGAAAAATTACAAGCTTACCAAGAATGGATTGTAAAAGGAGTCGAGAGGGCAATACCAAAAACCATAAACTGGTCAGCACTATATGCGGTGAAACAAGGCCCTTCAGAATCACCATCGGAATTCTTAGATCGATTAAGAGATGCTATGCGCCGTAACACACCATTAGACCCTGGATCAGAGATAGGAATACAGCAATTAGTATCTTTATTTTTAGGACAATCTACTGGAGACATTAGGAGGAAACTCCAAAGGTTACGACCAACAGAAAGTAGAAATTTAGAGATTTTGCTGGACGAAGCATGGCGAGTATTCAGTAACCGGGAGGAAGGTTATAAGCAAGAAATACGAAGATTGATGGCAGTAGTGGAAGAAGGGGGAAGAAGAGACAAAAGACAACGACCGCAACTGGGTAGAGATCAATGTGCATTGTGTAAAAAGTTTGGACATTGGAAGAACGAATGTCCGGAAAACAAAAAGAACCGCCGTCCAAACAGGGCTACTAAAGGAAGGGTGGTTGCACATGTGAAGGAAGAATGACGAGAACCAGAGGAATCTTCCCTAGCAGATCCACTGGTTATGATGAAGCTAGGGGACGAGGAGAAGGAGGTGGAATTTTTGGTTGATACGGGTGCAACATATTCTGTTTTAAACAAAGCCTTAATGCCCTTAGGGGATGATTATATTATGGTAAAAGGGGCAACTGGCCAAAGTGAGAAGGCGTATTTTTGTAAACCATTGAAATATCAATTGGGAAAGCAATGGGGCATTCATAAATTCTTATATATGCCTAATTCCCCAAAAGCTCTCCTAGGGAGAGACTTACTGGAACATTTGGGAGCAATTATTACTTTCAGAGGAGGCGAGATTACTTTAAAAGTAAATGGCCAACAATATATAGAGATGTTAAGCTTAGTTTTAATTGCCAATCATGTTGTGGAACAAATCAGGGAAGATGTATTGGACCAAGTATTCCCAGGGGTATGGGCCACAGACATACCTGGGAGGGCCAAAAATGCACCCCCGATATTGATTAAGCTCAAGGAGGGAAAACAGCCAGTCAGGATTAAACAGTACCCTCTGAAAAAGAAAGATAAAGAAGGAATTTACTCAATAATTGAGAATTTCCTACAACTGGGACTGTTAAAGGAGTGTCAGTCAGATTTCAATACCCCTATTTTACCTGTTCAGAAACCTGACGGGTCATACCGAGTGGTACAGGACTTACGAGCTGTCAACAAAATAACTGAGGATCTTTACCCTGTAGTAGCAAATCCATACACTTTGCTAACATGCTTAACACCAGAGCTAACTTGGTTTACCGTTTTAGATTTAAAGGATGCCTTCTTTTGCCTCCCTCTCCACGAAGCCAGCCAGAAAATCTTTGCATTTGAATGGGAAAGCCCTAAGAGTGGGCGCAAAACCCAGCTCACGTGGACGGTGCTGCCTCAAGGATTTAAGAACAGCCCCACTCTGTTTGGAGAACAGCTTTCAAAAGACTTAGAATCCTGGGAGGCTCCGCCGGGAGAAGGGAAGCTACTGCAGTACGTAGATGACATCTTAATTGCCACCCAGACAGAAGAAATGTGTGTGGCTTGGACAGTAAGCCTCTTAAATTTCCTGGGACTCCAGGGATATAGGGTGTCTAAGAAAAAGGCTCAGGTAGTGAAACAGAAAGTGATTTACCTGGGTTATGAGATTAGTGCTGGACAACGGACTTTAGGGCAAGATCGTAAAGAAGCAATATGTCAAACCCCGAAACCCCAGACAATAAAAGAATTGCGGACCTTCCTGGGTATGACAGGGTGGTGCAGGCTGTGGATTTACAACTATGGGCTGCTTGTAAAGCCCCTATATACACTCATTGTCAATGGAAATAGAAACCTCCAATGGACAAAGGAGGCCATGCAGGCCTTTGGCCAGTTAAAGAATGCTCTCATGTCAGCTCCAGCTCTAGGACTTCCAGACGTGAGCAAACCATTCTTTCTATTTTCTCATGAGAGGCAAGGGATTGCCCTGGGAATACTAGCACAAGACTTGGGCCCATACCGACGAGCAGTTGCTTATTTTTCTAAGCAGTTAGACGTAACGGCAAAAGGATGGCCTGGGTGCCTTAGAGCCGTCGCAGCAGTCGTGCTGAATATCCAAGAAGCACGCAAATTTACCTTGGGCCAGAGAATGACAGTGCTAGTGTCCCATACAGTGTCTGCAGTACTGGAAATGAAAGGTGGACACTGGCTTTCCCCTCAGAGGTTCCTGAGATACCAAGCTGTCATTGTGGAACAAGATGATATAGAGATAGTGGTAACTAACATTGTCAACCCAGCTTCTTTTCTTAGTGGAAATGAAGGAGAACCTGTACACCACGATTGCCTGGACACTATTGAAGCCACATACTCCAGTCGCCCAGACCTGAAAGATACCCCTTTGGACAACGCAGAAACCTGGTTTACGGATGGAAGCAGCTATATCACCAGTGGAAAGCGACATGCTGGGTATGCAGTAACCACCTGCAGAGAAGTAATAGAATCTGGACCCTTGCCAATAAACACTTCCGCGCAAAAGGCGGAACTGACCGCACTGACTAGAGCTCTGGAACTAGCAAAAGGGAAAAGGATAAACATCTATACAGATTCAAGATATGCATTCGGAGTTGTACATGCACATGGTGCCATTTGGAAGGAGAGAGGACTGTTGAATTCACATGGAAAAAATATCAAACATGCACAAGGAATACTGAGACTATTGGAAGCGGTCCAACTACCTGAGAAGGTGGCAATTATGCACATCAAAGCACACCAGAAAGTGAGCTCAGAATTAGAAGAAGGAAATGAGCTGGCGGACAGAGAGGCAAAAGAAGCAGCAAAGGGTGAGATAACAATTGAAGGAGTTTTAGTTCCAGATGGGAAAATTTCTCTGGAAGGCAGGCCAAACTATAATAAGGAAGATCGGAAATTGATTATAGATCAGGATGGAACATTTAATGAGGAAGGGTGGGCTAGTACACCACAGGGGAAGCTAATTGTTCCCTCATGCTTGTTATGGGCCCTTATAAAAAATGAACATCAGAAAACCCATTGGGGAGTGGATGCCTTACATAAATATTTAATAAACAAAATTCTAGCTAGAAATTTATATGCTACCATCCAACAAGTAACTCAGCAATGTGATCTTTGCCTTCAAACAAATCCCAAAATTACTCCCAAGCTTAAAGTAGGCCAAATTGGCAGAGGTAATGGACCAGGCCAACAATGGCAGATTGACTTTACGGAACTGCCAAGAAAAAGGGGGTATAGACATTTGTTGGTACTAACAGACACCTTTTCAGGTTGGCCAGAAGCCTTTCCAACAAGAAGCGCACAAGCCCGGGAGGTAACAAAAATATTATTACAGGAAATAATACCACGATATGGAGTTCCAGCCACTATATCTTCAGATAGAGGACCACATTTTGTTTCAAAAGTGGTACAACAAATTAACAAACATTTAGGTATTGATTGGCAACTTCATACTCCCTACCGTCCTCAGTCAAGTGGTCAGGTGGAGAAAATGAACCACCTAATTAAACAACAAATTGTGAAATTGGGTCAGGAGGCCAGTTTACCTTGGCCTCAGACACTTCCATTAGCCCTGTTGAGAATTCGAACTAAACCAAGAACTCGAGAAGGATTGAGTCCTTTCGAAATTCTGTATGGAAGACCATATGGGGTCCAACAGGGAACCTCTCTCCAAGTGGGAGAAGAGACTATGAATAATTATATAATAGAGTTAGGAAAACAACTCAGGAAAATTGAAAAATATGTGGCTGGAACTCGAAACAGAGGACTGGATAGTCCCGTACATAATATACAACCTGGAGATTATGTGTATATAAAATCTTTCAGACCTACAGGGGAAGAAGACCTCGAACCACGGTGGAAAGGGCCGTTCCAAGTACTACTCACAACTTTCACAGCTATCAAAGTTAGAGAACAAAACGTCTGGATTCATCATACTCGAGTCAAGAAGGCTCCAAAGGCACCCTGGAAAATCACATCAAGCGGTAATGACAGACTGAAATTAAAACTAACTCGTGAAAAATAGATTGATCCATGGGTGTCAACACAATGTTGCAGTTATAATCAGAATATAAATCCGACTATCACTTACTACCTGGATATGAGATAAGGGTAGTATAGTGCAAGTGCTGCACATACTGTATGAAGCTAGGCCCAATTATAATAGACAAACATATTTAAGTAACATAGTTGGTTATGAAGCAGTCATTAATACTAATCCTTTATATCAATACCATGGTCCAAGCCATAGATAAAGAAACGTCAATACTGGGTTCAAATACGAATGTCTGGCTCACATGGGCAAACAAGACTGGGATTACTGATTTTTGCCTGACCTTGGCACAGGTGGGAAATCCCTTTCAAACGTGCCTAATTGGTATACCA
>NW_026901553.1:0-45380 GCF_033783945.1 Neopsephotus bourkii
AGTACTCCTAGAGCGGTACAGGGCTCTTCAGGACTGCCTCCGGCAGAGTAGACAGAGACAAAGAAGGCATTCAGTAACTCTGCCATCTCTGTATCTTCTGTCACCAGGGCACCTGTCCTGTTCATCAGCGGGCCTACATTGCCTCTGGTGTTAGTTTTATCTGCCATGTATTTGAAAAAGCTCTTTCTGCTGTCCTTGACCCCTCTCGCCAGCTTTAATTCCAAGGAGGCCTTAGTCATCCTAGCAGCTTTCCTACATCCTCTAGCAGCAGCCTTATATTCTTCCCAAGTGGCCAGCCCTTCCTTCCATGACCTGTAAACTCTTCCACTTTAGCATACCCAGCAATTCCCTATTTAGCCACGCAGGTCTCCTGACCCTCTTCCTTGACTTCCTACGTGTCAGGATGCTCTGATCTTGAGCTTGGAAAAAGCAGTCCTTGAACGTCAACCAACTATCTTGGGCCCCTTTACCTTCAAGCAGCCTAGCCCATGGGATTTTCCCTAGCAATGGCTTGAAGAGGCCAAAGTTTGCCCTGCTAAAGTCCAGGGTTGCAATTCTACTTGCTATTCTACTGGCCCTACCACACAAGATCCTGAATTCCACCATCTCGTGGTCGCTGCAACCAAGGCAGCCCTCAACCTTCACTCCTTCAACCAGACCCTCCTTGTTAGTGAGGATGAGATCCAGCAGCGCACCTCTCCTGGTTGGCTCATCCACCATTTGCATGAGGAAGTTATCATCCATACACTGGAGGAACCTCCTGGACTGCGGCTGGGTTGCTGAGTAGTCCTTCCAGCAAACATCAGGGAAGTTAAAATCCCCCACGACAACCACGGCCTGTGACTGTGAGGCCGCTCTCAGCTGCCTGTAGAAGGCCTCGTCAACTTCCTCACCCTGATCCGGTGGCCTGTAACAGACCCCCACAACAGTATCGCCCCTGCCAGCCTGCCCCTTAATTCTTACCCACAAACTCTCAACTTGCTCATCATCTGTCCCCGAACAGAACTGAATGCATTGTAGCTGCTCTCGCACATAAAGAGCAACCCCACCACCCCGCCTGGCTGGCCTGTCTTTCCTGAAAAGGACATAGCCCTCCATGACTATATTCCAGTCATGTGAGCTGTCCCACCACATCTCTGTAATTGCCACCAGGTCATAATCTCCTGACTTAACACAGGTTTCTAGCTCCTCCTGCTTATTTCCCATGCTGCGCGCATTGGTGCACAGACATTTCAGGGAGCAAGCTGAGCACACCGATTTCACCCTAGGATTACAGGAGGCCTCCCAGTCTTCATCAATTCTGGAGCGCTGTCCCACTGAGGCAAGCCCAGCTACAACCCCATCCCCCTTCGAATCTAGTTTAAAGCTCTCCAAATGAGCCCTGCTAATTCATGCCCCAGCATCCTTTTGCCTCTGTGCGATAAACCTTTCCCACATGCCATTGTCCAGAGTGGTGCCCTATAAAACCAGCCGTTATTAAATAATCCAAAGCCCTGCCTGCAGCACCAGCCTCGAAGCCAATCGTTTATGGACTGAATTTTCCCATTCAGTCCCACATCATCAATGGAAGATGGAAGGAGTGAAGAGAAGATCACTTGAGCCCCAGAGTCTTTCACCATCCGCCCCAAGGCCCTGTAGTCTTTCTTCATCCCCCTCAGACTGTGGGAAGCAGCTTCCCCCTCACCCGTCTGGAAGACCAGCAGCGGGTAGTAGTCTGTCGGGTGCAACAGGTTGGGGAGCACCCTGGTGATATCCCTGATCCGGGCTCCAGGCAGACTACACACTTCCCTATGATGAGGGTCAACTCTGCATATCGGGCCCTCTGTTCCTTTTAGAATGGAATCACCTACTACAATGACCCTTCTTTCTTTCTTACCAGAGGCAGTCTTGAGGTGTGAAGTCGACCGCTTTTTCCTATGTGGCCTTGTAGGCGGGCCTTGCACCACATCCTCACCTACCTCTCCTTCAAGATCCAGGGCCTCAAACCTATTATGGAGGGACACCTGGGGAAGCGGGGCAGGAAGGGAGGAGGGTTGCCCACTATGCTGAACTGGAACTCGCTTCCAACCCTCATCATCTTTTTGGTCCCCTAACTCTGGGCGACAGCTACAGGACAGGGGCTGTCTCAGGCCATCCCCCTCTGTCTGAGAGGGCAGGGGGTCCATCCCCTTTTGGGGGGTATCTCCCTGGAGCCGTTCCAACTGGCCAGCCAGGGAGTTACTCCAGCAGTCGATCTCCCTTTCACACTCCCTGATGCTCCTCAGCGTCTCAACCTCCTCCTTAAGTTTAGCCACCAAGCTGAGCAGATCTTCTACCTGCTCACACCTCACACAGGTGGAATGCTGTCCTCCCTCCCCCGGCAGTAGCAGGCTCTGGCACTCCCTGCATCCAGAGACCTGAACAGCCACAGTTAGGGTCGGGGTCTCTGTCTGAGTTGCTACAGCCCTCTTACTGCTAGCTCTCTTTCTGGAGACGACCATATTGGTCAGCAAAACGACCTCCCTGTTCTTCCCTGGGCCTGGTGGGCAGTGACACGTTGCTGCCCTCTCAAAGGCTTTTTCAAGTCAAGGGGCATGGGGGTGGTCGCCATCACCGTGGGAACGCCCCCCGCCACATCAGCCGCTCTCTCGCAAGGGCTGCTGGGACTTCGGGAATCAGGAAGTGTCGGGAAATGTCGGGAATCACGATGCCTCTGCGCTATCCCCTCTGATTTACCTAATCTCGGTAGAACCTCGATATCGCTGTAGCATGCCGGCTGCAGCTCTAGCTGGGCTAGCTCCAATCAGCTGAATCAGGGTAAAACACAGTCTGTATGTGTGCCAGCATGCTGATCCCCATCACAATCAGCAGGCAGGTCCCAAGGATACCCAAAGGCCATCCAAAACCTTTAGAACCCTCAAACGATGCTGCTGTGCTTGTCACAGGTGCTGGTGTAGCTGTTGTGCTTGCCGGCTCTCTCACCGCCAGCTTCTCTTTTTCTGAGTCCAGCTCTTCCTCCTCTGCCTTGTTGGGAAATGCTGCGGGATCTCCTGCGTCCTCCTGAGGCTCGGAGGGCGGCTTCCAGGGCATGCTCTCGGCCGTCACGCGGCTCGACTCCTCTGCGGGGCTCGGCTCCTCCGCGGCGCTCGGCTCCTCCGCCGCCTTCTCCTGCTGTTCGGCAGCTGCCTCCTCCCGCTCCTCGACCGCCCCGACCTCCTCCACCGGCAGCCGTCCCCTCGTGGCCTCCGGTCCGGCTCCCGCTTGGTGCCCGGGGCCGCTCTCCTGGGCCGCTTCAGCAGCCGCCGGCTCCCGGGGCAGCTCCTCCTCAGCTTCCCAGAGCCCCACGCAGACGGAGGCGAGGGCGAGGGCCAGGACGGTGAGGAGCAGCCGGACGGCCAGGGACCAGTCCACGGCCACATCCGTCCCGCCCTGCTGCTGGAGCCCACCTGTATTACAAGTCATTGCCATAAAGTACATTGAGACAGGAACCTTAGCCCAAGCCCCACACTTGATAAACACTAACACAGCAAATACCGGCTCTAAGTAAGTTACAACATTCTGAAACTGTGAGATCAAGAGGAACAACTCTGAGAGCCAATAAATCAGCACTGTGACGAGTGACTATCAATCCGGTCAGATCTGTCGTTATCTCAACCCCTTGTGCCCCACGTTGGGCGCCAAAAAGAACTGTTGTGGTTTAAACCCATCCAGACAGCTTTCACTCACTCCCCCCCCCCCCCCCCCCCTTCTTGCCCTCCCTCTACTCTCAGGGGGACGGAGAGGAGAATCAGAAAGAATGCAACTCCCACGGGTTGAGATAAGAACAGTTTAGTAAGTAAGGTATAACACAAATCACTACTGCTACCACCAATAATAATAATGATAAAGGAAATAACAAGGGAAAAGAATATAACACCCCATCACCAGGCGACCGATAACTTGCCTCCCCAGCCCAACCAAGCACCGACTGATACCTCCTCCAACCCTGCAGTCCCCTCTAGCCCTTCCAGCTCACTCCCCAGTTACATCCTGGGCATCACGTGCTGTGGTATGGAATACATCTTTGGTGAGTTTGGGTCAGGTGTCCTGTCTCTGCTTCCTCCCGGCTCCCCTCCTCCCTGGCAGAGCATGAGGCTCACAAAGTCCTTGGCTAAACCAAAACATCACTGTTTTCAGCTCTGTTCCCAGCTGAAAGTCAAAACACAGCACTGCACCAGCTACCAAGAAAGAGAAAAAAGATTGCTACTGCTAACCCAGGACAACGGAGGACTGCAGGATGCTATTTTTGATATGTTGCCAAAGCACTTCAGGAGAAGAATCTATAAGTTGGTCTTCAAGCCTAGTTTGAAGGTTAGCCTGAAAGCTGTCCCTCACTGCAGCTATTTGAAGATTATCAACATTGAGCCTCCTCCTCGGAATGCCGTCCCTCTTAGGTTTAGGCTTGAAGTGGAAATTAAGTTTGCAACGCACAAGGCGGTGGTCTGTTTGGCATTCTGCACTAGGCATCACTCTGGTCTGGCAGACATCACGAATATTTCTCTGGCACACTAAAACATAATCAATAAGGTGCCAATGTTTAGATCGAGGATGCATCCAGGTTGTCTTCCAGCTGTCTTTCTGCTGGAAGATAGTGTTGGTGATGGTAAGCTGTTGCTCTGCACATAACTCTAGTAAGAGGGAATTGAGTGTACTATTAGCAAGTTTGCTGATGACACTAAGCTGGGAGGAGTGGCCGACACGCCAGAAGGCTGTGCTGCCATCCCGCAAGACCTGGACAGGCTGGAGAGTTGGGCGGGGAATAACTTGATGAAATATAACAAGGGAAAGTGTAGAGTCCTGCATCTGGGCAGGAACAACCCCAGGTTCCAGTATAGATTGGGGAACGACCTGTTAGAGAGTAGTGTAGGGGAGAGGGACCTGGGGGTCCTGGTGGACGACAGGGTGACCATGAGCCGACACTGTGCCCTTGTGGCCAAGAAGGCCAATGGCATCCTGGGTTGTCTTAGAAGCGGGGTGGTTAGTAGGTTGAGAGAGGTTCTCCTTCCCCTCTACTCAGCCCTGGTGAGACCTCATCTGGAATATTGTGTCCAGTTCTGGGCCCCTCAGTTTAAGAAGGACAGGGACCTGCTGGAGAGAGTCGAGCACAGGGCAACTAAGATGATTAAGGGAGTGGAGCATCTCCCTTATGAGGAAAGACTGAGGGAGCTGGGTCTCTATAGTTTGGAGAAGAGGAGACTGAGGGGTGACCTTATTAGTGTATATAAATATATAAAGGGGGAGTGTCACGAGGATGGAGCCAGGCTCTTCTCAGTGGCAAACAATGACAGGACAAGGGGAAATGGGTACAAACTGGAACACAAGAGGTTCCACTTAAACTTGAGAAGAAACTTCTTCTCAGTGAGGGTGACGGAACACTGGAACAGGCTGCCCAGGGAAGTTGTGGAATCTCCTTCATTGGAGACATTCAAAACCCGCCTGGACACGTTCCTGTGTAACCTTATCTAGGTGTTCCTGCTCCGGCAGGGGGATTGGACTAGATGATCTTTTGAGGTCCCTTCCAATCTCTAACATACTGTGATACTGTGATACTGTGGAGAGGTGACCATTATCATTGCAGCTGCCAACACCGTGCTTGCCTAGTACTCCTTTCCAGGCTTCAAAGTTCTTTCCTACTCGGGCATTGAAGTCACCAAGGATTATGATCTTATCTTCTATAGGAACCTTTTGAGTGAGGTGACGCAGGTCAGAGTAGAATTTTTCTTTTTCTGCAGGGTCAGCTTGCTGAGTTGTAGCATATATGCTGAAAAGAACAACATGTTGCTTATTGTGTAGTGGAAGACGTAAGGAGATAATACGGTCGGAATGACCTATTGGCAAATTTTCAAGTTTAGAGATGATGGAGTTTTTAATCATGAAGCCAACTCCAGAAATATGACTGTCAGTTTTGGGTTTGCCTGACCAGTAGAGTGTATAGCCAGAACCATGTTCTTTGAGGCTACCTTCCTCATGAAGGCGAACTTCACTGAGAGCAGCGATATCAATGTTAAGTCGTGACAATTCGTGGGCAATTAGTGCAGAACGGCGCTCAGGACGTCCACTGTTCACTGTATCAAGCATGGTTCTGATGTTCCAACACGCGAGTGTCAATCTGGACACACCTTTGGAGGCAGGTGTATGCCTTTGTCTCTTTGTCTTTAATTGACCGCAATAGAAGATGCCCGTTGGCCGCGGCTAGCCAACCAGGTGGAGGGGGAGATGAGCTTTGGTTAGACCACCTTTTCTATGCCTCTCTCCATATGAAGCAAGCAGTGCTGTCCTTGAAAAAGGCTGCTTGGTCTCTCAGGATGCTGCCAAACAAGACTGTCATCTCCTGGGTCAGACTTGAGCGACCAATGTCCTGAACCCCCTGCATGCAGGGTTGGGTCTGCGACTTCCAGTGCACCTTATCACCTGCCGTTTCGTCCCTCGCCTGTCGCTACAAAGCTTTGTAAGTGTGGGTAAACCCTTCGGGCCTGCGCAGTGGATTTATTTTAGGTGAGGCACAGCGTGTGCAGAACTGGCCTCACCCTTTACACCTGAGGTTTATCTGCCAGGGCCTAGCGAGCTTGGACGGTGACAGCAAAGTCCTCAGGTCATAGGTTTGATTAGAGTATCCTTCTCTTAGATGGATGGCCTTACAGGGCTATACGAGCTCCATCTGCCCGGGTTTGAAGTTGGAGTTGTCCTTCTCCTAGGATGGTTGCCCAAAGGCTAGTGAGCCCATCCTGCCCATGGACACACTTTGTCTGACCCTTCATTTGAGAGCTGATTGGCATGGGAGACCCTACCGGAAGCATAAGCCACCACCAGCATAACTCCCAACTTCACAAGGGCACGCAAGCTCTTTCCCCACGACAAGGGGTTGTCCGTGAAAGAGTGCCACAAGTAATCACTGTTAAAACAATTAGTATTAAGATTCCTGCAACCAGTTGCCTCAACTAGGAGGGATTAGGTAACCATGAAGTTAACTTTTTCAATATTTCAAGATCAGCCACAAGCCTTTCCTGTTCGCAGTGTCAAAAGCTTTGGTGAGGTCAACGAAAGTTACGTATAACTCCTTATTCTGTTCAGGATTTTCCATTCAAAAGCAAATAAATTTTGGTTTTCTTTGGCCAATGGTAAGCAAAAGAAAGAGTCCTTTAAATCCAAGACAGCAAACCATTTCTGATTGTTATGCAATTTAGTCAATAAGGTATACAGATTATCTATTACTGGATGAATATCCTCTACAATTTTTCTCTAAGATCTTGAACCAATCCGCAACTTTTCCTATCATGTTTCTTTACTGTCCAGATAGGAGTATTATATTCCAATTCACATTCAATTAATAATCTATATTTTAAAATTTAACAATGATTTCTTTGATTCCCTTTGATCTTCTAACTTTAAGGGATATTGTTTTATTATAATTGGGCAAGCCCCCTTCCCCCTTTTTAATTTCCAGTATAACAGGCAAAGCATTTTTCACCTTACCTGGAACTTCAGATGCCCATACTCCCAGATATACCTGGATTAAGGATTTCTTCTATTTCAGGGAGGTCCTCCTGTTCGCTTTTCTGTTGAATTAAAGATAGACTCAAAACTGCAATTAATTGATTTTTAACTAACTCTGCCTTCTTTAAATGTTGCTTCTTGCCCTAATAAAGGTTTTGGAGAATTTGGCATGCATAAAAATTTATGCATTCCTATTTCTTTTCCCAATTTGTACTTTAAGGGTTTCAGAAAGAGTGCCTGTTTTTTTTTTTTTCTTTTCCTTGGCAGCCAGTAGCTCCTACAACTGTAACAAATTCTTTTCCCTCTGATTTAACACCAAATAAGTTGCTCCTGTATCCACTAAAAATTCCACTTTATTTCCTCTAGTCCCTAGCTTTAATTTAACCAGTGGATCTGCTAGGGTAGATTCCCCAGGTCTCCATCAATCTAGTTCCAATTCAGTCCCCAGGGCAGCCTCACTTCCAATGTCCAAACTCCCCACAGCATGCACACCGATCCGTTAAGAACCCACTCCCCCACATCCGCCTGACATCCCTCCTCCACCTCTACCTGACATTCCTCCTCCACCAGTTTCAAAGCAGCCACCACAGCAGTGGCTATAGCACAACCCATCTTTTCCTTTTCTACCTGTTCCTGATTCCTATATGCTCTCCATGCTTCCCCCTTCACTCCCGTCCACATTTATTCAACAACCCCTCAGTCCCGTCTGTCAACATGTCTGTTCTCACTTGTTTGCCTGCCCCAGCACCCATCCCACGCTCAAACACAGGAGCTGGCTCACCCTGCTCTGCAGGGGCTGCAGATGCCTGCCTCTGCAACAGCACTTCTGGTTTAACCCCTTCTTAACTCTGAATGTGAATGTGCTGCTTGTTGCCAGTGACAGCAATCTCTTCCTCCTTATCAATATCAGATAGGGCAGATGCAGAGGGTGCTTCCCTCGGAGGTACCTGTGATACATAATTTTCCAACCTATCTTCCTGATTACTCTGTTTTGTTTGGCTTTTTTAACTTTAAACATCTTTCCCCATATGACAGGCTGAACAACATCTCTCCAGCTTAGCTTTCTGTTTTCCCCTGTCCTGTTCCAAAGCCAAAATTAAGGGACCTGGCGGAACTATGTTAATTTCGCATTCCGTTTGTCACGCTGGGTGGTTTCTTAAAGTGAAAACCATATCTGCATACATCACTTCATCCCGTTTTCCTTGCCCCCTCAAAAAAACATTAATTGTAACAATGTATTATAGTTCAGAGTTCCATTTTTAGGACATTTTTCCTGATTTTCCAAAGTATACAAAGGCCACCATTGGTTACAATATTTTACCAACATTTTCTTGTTTACTGAGCCCCCAGGAAACCCTCCCAGTTCTTTCCAATGTGCCAAAATGTACCCTAAAGGACTCTTTTTCAAGATCTCTCCACTCTGCTGATTTCCCATTATCGATCTCGCATTCACACACACGGGATCCCACACACTCCACACACTTACAACACTTGAGACAAAGAGACTAAAATTCTATCAAACAAACAACAGTTAATAACACAGTTATAACACCCTGTCACCAATACCAAAATCACAAGACCAAAATCATTACTGTAACAAGCCACAAAATAAGTCGAATACCACTAAGATCCAAAACCATTTCCACAAGACACCCCCTGCCTCTTGTACGACCCAAACCACAAGATGCCCCCTGCTTCTTGTGGGTGTATACCAAACGGACGCTAGCAGCCAGGTATACGCCCTTACCTACCACCCTTGTATCGATACCCTACCAAACCCTTGGGGCAAGCACCTGCGCTCTTTACCTCACATAGGATGTCTCCTTACAACTTATAGGTATCCCCTTTACCTGGTTCAAACATACCTGATGATTCACTAGTGATGGTCCTTGTCTGCCCCTGTGGTGATCTGAGTGAGTGGGAGAACCCTCCCGAGAAATCTCGGGGGTGCCCAGAGGAGTGCTGTCCTCAGCAGGTACAGAAGGCGGACAGAGATGGTCCCATCTGGGGTGCCAAATTGAAGCACAGAACCAGACTCTACAACTCAAAGAGAGTTATAAAGCAGGTATGTTTATTACGGCACCAGGTGCAAGGGGGAATCGGTCCTCCTAACTTGCACACTCAGGGGTTAAGCAAGCAGATATTTATTGCACACAAACATGCATATTCATTAGGTTCCCGAGAGAGAGGTGGGGATATTACAATTAGTTTAGGTACTCATTATCATAAATCTCCTCCCTTTTGGTGCTTGTGCACTGCCCTCCGATGGTTGTGGGCAGGGGTCTTCAAGATGAAGTAAGCAGTCTTCCTTACGGTGCACTTTTCACCTTTGGCACAGTTGGATGCCCCAGTAATCACAAAACTAGCTGAAACCAGCCATATCTGTAATTCTTCTGATAGCTGGCAAAGATTTAGAACAGTGTGACCTTCGTACAAAAATTATTGCAAGCAGAACAGGATGGGCAGACAAGGAGTATCCTAAGTTAGCAGATGTTTGGGAGTCACTGTCTCCAAACTAACTGATAATTAGAAGGATGGTAAGAAATAATTCACACATTAGAAGGATGGAAATAAATAATTCACTCTTGTTAGTAAGACTAATAAATTCAGTTATTACATCACGGATTTACAACACAAACATTGTTCTCTATCTTAGACCTAAGTTAAGTTAAAATTACCTAAACCCTATGTTTTCCAGGCACTTGCTTTTCTTATATCACAACCAGAGTGTGAGTAGCAGAAAGCAGCTGCTGGCGCTCCCAAGCAGGTGGAAGAGGTTGTCCTAGCACTGCCTCATGTTTGCTGGCACAATGGCGTTTCCTCAGCATTTCAGAGCTGCTCCTGGGCTGCACCCCCAGAGTGTGAGCAGCAGGTCGAGGGAGGGGATTCTCTCCCTCTGCTGTGCTCTGGGAAGATCCCCCTGCAGTCTTGATCCAACTCTGGGGCAGCAACACAAGAGGGACATGGAGCTGTTGGAGCACATCCAGAGGAAGCCATGGAGATGCTGCAAGGGCTGGAGCAGCTCTGCTCTGGAGCCAGGCTGAGAGAGCTGGGCTGGTTCAGCCTGGAGAAGACAAGGCTCCTTAGAGCAGCTCCAGTGCCTAAAGGGGCTACAGGAAACATGTAGAGGGGCTTTGGACAAGGGCCTGTAGGGACAGTACAAGGGTAATGGCTTTAACCTGCCAGAGGGGAGACTGAGATTAGATCTTACCATTTCTTCCCTGTGAGGGTGCTGAGGCGCTGGCACAGGGTGCCCAGAGAAGCTGTGGCTGACCCATCCCTGGCAGTGTTCAAGGCCAGGTTGGACACAAGGGCTTGGAGCAATCTGCTCTAGTGGAAGGTGCCCCTGCCTGTGGCAGGGGGCTGGAACTGAATGAGCTTTGAGGTACCTTCCAACCCAAACCAGTCTGGGATTCTGTGATCCTGTCTGTGGGTGTAATGTACGAGGACAGTGTTGGCAAATTCCCACCTGCACCACTTACAGGCTTTGTGGGAGGACTCACACTGCCAGGGCTGTGTGTGACCAGCACCGAGTGGTTCTGTGCCAGCAGGAGCACATGGCTCCACTTACCTGTGCTCCCCTTACCTGTGCTCCCCTCCCTGGGATCAGCAGCAGGGATCTCTTTGCCAGTCAAGAGGCTTGTCTTAGGGGTACCTTTAGCCTGGGCAGCTTCAGTGTAGGGGAAAACACACAAGCAGTGAAGGAATGGGACAGGGGAAGAGAAATGGCCATGTATAGTCATACAGAGTCCAGCTGGAGGTTTTAGATCAGGGTTTCAAGTGGTCCATTAACATCTAAGAGCAGAGCACAGCTTGGACAGCCACCAGGACTGCAGCCAGGCTCTCCCAGAGCTGCTGGTGAAGCATCATGTCCATGGGGGAGCTCCTGAGATGCAGAGGCCCATGAGCAGGAGCTCCAGGCTCAGCGCTTTGCAGTGATAGTGCTATGAAGGAGGAGGGGAGTCTGAGCCCAGAAAGAGGAAGAGATGGGAGCTACTGGGGTGCAAACAGAGCCATGCCCAAGCCCCACAGGCTGGGTAAAGCAGGCACCAGCATTAGCACTCAGGCACCTCCAGAAGAGTGTGGGGGCCTAAGGAGGGAAACCCCAAAGGTGGCAAGTGCCTCCTTTGCCCATGGTGATCGTGTGTGCAACTAGTTCCTCCTGCTGTCCTCACCCAGTCTGTCCTAGCAGGGCCCAGCATTCCCCAGTGTGGCTGGTCCTGCCCCACAGCTCCCACCCCACTGAATACTCCTCCTCATGTGCTTCTTTTAAAACTTTTACTGCATAATATAAAATTCTTTTAATTATAACCTAGGGGCGTGTCCATCATTACACTACAGCCTCTGCCACCTCTGTGCCCTGGCAGGGACAGGAGCAACCTGGCTGACCGTGGTCCACCAGAGGTTGGGGGGGAACAGACAGAATGGAGAAAGGAACAACTAACAAACAACTGCTTTGCACACCCTTCATTCACATTTCCACGCTTTCTGGGTCAGAAGAGCTCAACAAGGAACCACAGGCAGAAGAACCTCTCTCATCACAGGGAAGGGCTGTGGTCAGAGGTGGGTGCCCACTCTTAACCCTGCTCGCACTGTGCAGTCCACCCACCATCACTCTACACACACTGACAGGACCTTTGGTTTGTTTCTAATTCTGATATGGAAAACTGGGAAAAACAGCAGCAGACCTGAGGAGAGACAGAAGGAGGGAAGTGTGAGCATCTAGGGCACCACCAGCTCAACAAAGCTCCTCCAGCACTAGGGGATGAGGAGATGGCTGGGCACGCTGCCCCACGTCCTGCCACCCGGACACCCTTTGCATGTCCCTGTGGATGTGGTGACCATGAGGGATCCTTAGCTGCTTTGGAAGGGGTGATGGGGTAGAGGGGAAAGCAGGGCAAGGGGGAGATACAGTCCAGCAAAGCAGCACTTTCACAGACAGTCAGACACATTTTTCTCCCCAACCTTCTGTGTTGTCTCCCTCTGCTGCCACAACCATCTCCTCTAGTCCCACTAAAAACTTCCATTGTGCCATAGAACACTTGCAACAGGCACAGACAAGATGGGGAAGACATGGCCTTCTCCAGCTCCCAGCTGTCCCTTCAGGCAGGACAATGCTTTGATGAGGTCCAGAAGAGAGCAGGGTTTCCTGCTCCAAGTTCTGGGTGTGAAGAGGAACCAACCTGAACTGCAACCAAGTGTCCATACTGCCCTCGGGGTCCCCAGTCCCAGGCTACACAAACTCAGCTCCTGTGTCTCCCTCCAGGATGGGTCTGTTGAAGCTCATCCTACCCTAGAGCTGAGGTCGGATGTGGGGAGATATGGGGAAGGTTGTTCCAGCCTCTTTGGTTACTGCAAGCAGGGAAAGCCATTTACTCATTCCACTGGCTGGAAGGAGCATCTCTTCCTCTGCTTGAGGGTACCATGAAAGATTTGCTTACTCAAGTTTACAGAACTGAGACTTCTTGAAGCACCACCATGAAACTCCACCATCAGGTTTGGACACTGTCAAGCACCTGTATACAACAATAAATGTTTTTCACCTAGTCATAATTCCCACGCTGAATCCCTTCTCCCCCATGCCTCTTCTGCCTCGACTCTCCAGAAGCTGGGAATGCCAACTGAGACAAAGGGGCACAAAATCACAAAATGGGATATAGAAACCTTTATAAGTAGTTTTAAGTAATGTTAAGTTTGACGGCTTTGTAACAGTAGCAATGGAAAATTACGGAGGTGTATGATACATAGAGGAAAAAAATAGAGTACAGCTAGAGAACATACTGAGAATTCTCACAAGATAAATCGTTATAGTTGGCCTAGTTTTAAGAAAAACAGTCTAGAAGAACAGGACACAGGGATAAGGAGTATCTGGGAACTGCAGGTGTCCAGGATGGGCTACAGTTAAACTAACTGATAAGTAGGAGGATAGGAGAATTATTATGTCTCTGGTGCTAACGAAACAATTAAACTGGTATGAGCATCTACTGCGTGTGCTTCAAAGGCTGCCAGAAGTGATGAAGATTGTTGGAAGAAGTAAACGACCCTCAGAGACCACCACCACGATTCTGTACGCATGCGGGGAACTCTCTGGAAAATGATGTAATCCATACGTAGCCTCATGAATATGTATGTATGCCCAGGGACTATATAAGGATGGCTTGTATAGCAATACGGGGACACAAGTTAGGATGAGTTATCCCCCTTGTCTCCCGGCGCCGCAATAAAGAATACCTGCTTGTCAGCTTGAAAACTTTGTTGGCAAGTTTGTTCCTGGAGTTTTCTCCGAATCACAACACACAAGAGCTGGAAAACAACTTTTCCCCACAGCAACTTGGACAGGCCATGAGAAACACCTGATCTTGCCTCTCCTCAATGAAGCAATTCAATACACATTTAAAATCAGTTCAGAAATTGATGTTAAAACCCCAAACCAACCCCACTAGCATTAGCACAACTTAAGGGCACTCCATGCCCTCAGGCCTAGCAGCCTGTAAGGGGTGGGAGATGGAAGGACAGGGCTGGAAGCACCAAAGCCTTCAGCAGCATCTGCAGGAGAATTCATGTCAGTGAGGGTCCTGTAGGATGGCAGCACCAGAGCTGTTCCTCAGCCCAGACACTGACAACTGACTGAGCTCCTGCACCAGTCACAGCCTGAGATGGAAGGAAAGAGCTACTCCCTGCTCACCACTTCTTCAGAAAGAGCCATCCACCCAGGCTGAGAGGAGACAATCATGAGGGTCTGCACATGGAAAGGCCCCCAGTTTCCAGCCATGTGCCAGTGACTTCTCATCTGAGTAGCCATGGAACAGAGACCGAGACTGGGACCTCAGGCACTGGCTGCTGCAGTCCAACGCACCACAAGAGCCGACCCCAAACCCTTGCACCTCCTCTGTGGCCCCACGCAAGGAGAGACAACCTGACAAAGTGAAACCCTCAGAGCTGATAGCATGAAAAACTGCAACCAAAGACTAAGTGATGCCAAAATACTCAGGCAAGAGGGCCTGGAAGAGACAACCTGACCTCCTCGAGGAGGCCATGCCTTCAGCTCTCACTCCTTCTGGCTATCCCATAGACTGGAGACTGCAGACATTCAGACATATAGATATTTATTTTGGTGAATTATACAAATGGATTGACCTGCTATCGATGCCAATAAAACTTTATTGAAATATGGAATGTAAACAGTTGTGTGAAATAGAAACATTGTAACCTTATTAAAGAAATCAACTCTTTCGCCAATGCTGCAAAAGGAAATTCTGTGTTTAGGTGCTGGTGAGAAAACACTCTCCAGCTTCTAGGTTTAAGTGTCACCAGAACCACTTGATGAAGTCACAGAACAAGTAGAGGAGGCAACTGTGAACTGTGTGGCTATAAAGCCATCGAGGGATCTGATGAAAGTACCCACAAGATGAACCCCCCACTCCCTGCAACAGGATTGGCACCCCAGAATTCAACAAATGGCTGGATTAATTAAAACAGGAGGTGGGATCCCAGGTCCTGGATCAGTAGCTGCACAACCCCCTCCCCAACAGACCACGCTGCTGCTTGCTGATCCTTCTCCCTCCCTAGCCTCCTCTCTCCACTCCTCCATCCTACAATGCTGAACTGCTCCAGAGCAGTGCTCTGGCATGAATTTTCATGGCAGGCACGTCATGAGGTACGTGGTTGCACACCTAGCGCAAGAAATCTTGCAACACTGATTTTCCTGAGCTCAGTGGGAATGCCTGGACAGTCCCTCCTCTCTCTGGCCTCGAGAGTAGCCCTCACATTCACAAGTTTCCAAAGCAGGTCTATTGAGTTTCCTCTCAGAGAAAGCCTTTGTCAAACATACCTGGAGAGGGGATCTCACCTCTTCCCAGAAACATGGATCAGCACCTTCATTTTAATGCTCCAAACCAATCCTGAGATGCTGCTGGGTTTGTGGGGCTGTTTTTTGTTGAACCTCCCCCCAACCACCCCAGTATTCAACAGCTGAAACTGGAATTCAAGGGCCAAATTCAAGCCCAGAGTGAGCAGTAGGACTTGGACCACCAAACAAGAGTTGCACCTGCTGACCTCCAGCCTGAATTTGGTTCCAGTCTACAAGTCAGAAAGGCATGTTAAGAAAGAGGCATGTTAAGGGCTGATGGTGGAAGGACCAATTTGTCCCCACCAGTGTGCTAGGGAAGGCTGGACTGAGAAGGAGGAGAAGGATCCGTAGAGATGCGAACCAGAATCAGTTGTGTTGAGCCCTGGGGTTATCACTACATGTTTAGCTCTTGCAAGACCATCTGCCCAGGGTTTTGGTATCACATGTTTAGAGTTACATTAGCCACAACCACCAGACAGGAACTGAGGTTTATGACACCACCACCCCCCCCCCCCCGTTAGATTTCTGCCAAGTATAAAGGGGAGGGGAAGGGGGATGGGGGGGTGGTGTCCTTGGTTCTTTTCCCTTCACTGTGTAACCAAAAGTTTTGCTTTTATTTGTAAACATCTTGAATTAAATGTTGTTTTCCAGACTTCATCGTGTTGTTGTCAGGCCACTGGAGAGCACAGCATTTTCTGAGCTGGGCTGGGACTGCTCCTTCACCACTGGATCTGCAGGAGACCAGGACCAGGCAGGAAGGGGAAACAGCATTTAATAAAGCGGAAGCTCCATCCTGGCAAACCCTTCCAGAGAACTGCCCTCAAAACCCACAGAGCTGCCAAGGCTTTCACAGAGTGGGGAGCTGGAATTTGCCCCACTCTCCATCCTGGCTTCTCCCCACTCACAGAAATAGGGGTGGTCCATTGCCTCCTTGGCGGTCAGCCTCTGTTGATGGTCATATCTCAGGAGTTTGTCCAGGAGGTCTAGAACTTCAGGACTGATCAGGTGTCTGTTCTCGCTGTGAATGAAGTTCTCCCAGCGCTTCCGGGAATGCCTACAAAGGGACCAGCAGTCACTGCCCAGATCCCACCAGCACAGCCCTGCCACTGTCCACCTCTGAGAAGACAGAGCTACAACAGACTCTGCTACAGCTCTTCCCTGCACAAGCTACTGCTCAGCAAGCACTTGCCAAAGTGGGAAAGCCCTCTTTATGTATACTGTTGTGTGGATGTCCTACACCTGGGAAAGGCCCAATATTGCACATTCCCTTCTGCCTACAGGGCCTAGACAACAGGATGCAGCAGGCAGGGTGATACCCTTGGGACCAGAAGTGCTCTGGCTTGCCAGCCAGCTTGTTGGGAGCTGTCCTTGCTATGCCACTCACCTCTTGTCCTTTCCAGAAACCTCATCTGGGAGATGTTTAGCCCCTCAGCCTGCACTCACCTCCAGTGTCTATATCTCCACTTCTAGAATGTCAATGAGCAGGAGAAGGAAGAAACAGGGGATAGCTCATGGATCATGGGAGAGGCAAAAGCAAAGAGTCTGCATTTCAGTGACCTCCTAAGATGACATGAGCAGCCAGACAGAGGCCTGCAAGCAGCACTATGACCCTGAAGATCAAAGCAGGCCTTTTCTGAGAGTCCTTCAAGGGGATGGACATCTGTTTACCTCTGTGTCACAAAGAAAAAAGGCAGCATTTCACTTCTCCACTTACTGGCCCAGGATATCATTGAAGTGTGGGTCCAGTTCTATGTGGTATTTCTTGAGATACCCATACAGTTCATCTGTGCCCAGGACCTTTGCGATGCGAACCAGCTGGAACAAAAGGCATGTTGAGAGGGAGCAGGACAGGCCACCACTCTTTTGCAGAGGCAGAGCTACCCAAATCTAAGGAGCTCTCCTTCTGGAAACATCCCAGATGGAAGGAATATGTCCCTTGAAACTTGTTTTTGCAACATGTGCAGAAAACAAGTCTCCTACAGAAGCCAGTGAAGCATAATCCCATATGGCTTAACTAAGCACACAGCAACATCCTCCCAGCCTGGTGGTCTGATCCCCAGAACCTCCCCACTGTACACACAGAGATGAGGTGGTGACAAACATCTCATGGAATAAGCTAGGTAGCAAAGTCTTTACTTGGTCATAATTGTCCTGGCCGTGGAAGAAAGGCTCCTTTCGGAAGATCATGCTTGCCAGCATACAACCTAAACTCCACATGTCTAAGCTGTAGTCATACATCTGAGGGAAAAAAGGAGAAGCTGTGAGAAGAGGCATGCTCACCACAGCCCAGTTCCCCAGCTGCACAGGCAACCTCAGACTTTTCACTTCACAGCCAGCCTCTTTACAGCCCAGGCAATGCCCTGGCAGACACAATCAAACACCCCAAATGTGGCCAAAGTGCAGCCGCAAGTGGTATCACTGGCTAGCAAGGAGGAGGCAGACTCTTACTTGGTAGTCCACAAGCAGCTCTGGTCCTTTGAAGTACCTAGAGGCCACACGGACATTGTATTCCTGAGCTGGGTGGTAGAATTCGGCCAAACCCCAGTCTATGAGCCGCAGCTGAACATGCAATAAAGAGACACAGAGTCAGAAGCCCCAGGACGAGCCACTTAGGTGAAGCTGCACTGGCCAACCCTCTCAATGCTGTGATGCTCACGTGGAGTCTGGGATGCAGGGAGGTGCTCTGAGGACAGGAGGTGCTCTTAGAGCTCTGGTCAGTCTCTTCCCCCATAACCAGCTGCTGGGGAAAAGCCCAGCTTTGAGAGCTCCTCTGCCTGAGTCCAAGCACACTGGTACTGCCAGGCAACTGGGTCCTCACCAGCACCAGCAGCCACAGCAGACAGGTCCCTGTGCACCAGGGAACAGGCAAAAGCCTATTCACAGTCTTATCCTGCTGTTTAGAGGGGCTGGCCCAAAGGCAGAGTTCATCTTAACTGGGGACTGAAAGCAAGAAACAAAGTAGGAGGGGGCCCACTACATCCTGCAAGCCAGACCATCTCCTTCACAGTCCAGAGATGAACATCCTGCTGAATTACTGAAGGACAGCAGGTCTAGGAAGAGATTTCCCCCTCGTAAACCTCACCTTGCCTGTACAGCCACCACAGTACTATAGAAGGAGCTTATGTTCCCTAGGGAAAAAACATTCACATGTATTTCAGACAAGGCCACCCTCCTTCTGCCCAGGGTCTCTGCAGCCTCCCCAGCTGGAGACTGATGGCCCAGACCTGCTCCTCTCAGCAAAGAAACCCAGCGTGCTTGGCTGGGGTGAAGAACAACCTCTAAGCTATGGACTCCCACTGTGGTGCTCTCCAGTGGGACTTTGGCCATCTCCTGCAGTGGAACAGTGGAGGGGAGGTGGTAAAGAAAGGTTACAAGGGTAAGTCCAGCTGCTCAGGCTATGGGTACAGAGATGGCAGAGTTTCCAGTTTCCCTGGAAACCCCCTGCTTGTAAGCCCTGATGCCACAGTACCTTTTTCTGCTGGTGGTCTATCATGACGTTGTGGGGTTTGACATCCCTGTGCATGATCCCCATGCTGTGACAGTAATCCAGGGCCTGTCACACACAAGCACATACATTAGACAAGTCTGTAACCATGGGCACAGCAGTAGAACAGTCAGTTCTCAGGCAGGGGCACGCCTGCCCTGTGCACGGCAAGTACTGCAACCTGGGCATGAGAAACTGGCATCTTCACCTCTTATGCTGTATGTGAGGAATTTACAAGCTGGAAGCAAGACCTTGTGTCCTACTGCAGTCCCAGATCCTGGAACTGTGCTCCCTGCACAGTCTGAAGAACACAATGCAGAGAGGCATCCCAGTGCTCCAGCCTGGTGAGCACTGTGCTTCCTAGGTTCTGCTCTATTCCCCAGAAAAGGATGATTCTTACATACATAGACTTTATGGCCTTCAAGTGCTGCTTTCCACCTGTGTCCCAAAACACACTTAAGCTAGAAAGTCACCTCTGCCCTGCTCATTTAAGACAAACCTGCACTTACAAAAGGCAAGTGTGGCATGTGAGGGCGAGCAAAGCTACCTAAAGCTTGAAGGCAGGAGTACACGAGCTCTCCAGCTCCATGACCTTGTGCCATTCACCCTCCTGCAGCTGTTACATTGAGCAAAGGGGCGAGAATGTTGTTTTCCCATCTCCAAGGGGAAGGGATGCCTGTCTATCAACATCTATCAGATGCTCCAAGACCTCCAGCAGCACGGAAGGAGGGTACAGCCTGCAGTCATTCAATATCCAAGACATCAGTGGCAGGGATGTAATGTTGTCCTTGGGCCCCAGCTGCAGCAGGAAGCAGAGGAGGCAGCAGCTTCCATCACAGCAAGGCCTCAGGAATACCCCTGCACTGACACATGGCCTCACAGCCAACAGGAGTCACAGCAAATGGCAGTCCTGGGATCTCCAGTACAGGAAATCTGTAACAGGTCGGACAGACTGCTTTCAGGGATGAAGCTGTTCTAGTGTCTTGCTTGTCTCAAGGCTGGATCATCTAAACCTCACCATCCTTCACACTCTAATCCAGGGCTGCCCTCAGTAGGAAGGTCTTTCCCTTGTAGGCAGGTGCAGCAAGCTTAAGACTGGAGAGAAGAAAGCCTTCTTCAAGGCCACTAGATGTATTGCAGGAAACCTGCAGTCATGAAGCCCTGAAGCACAAACCTGCAGTCATGAAGCCTAGCCTGTCCTACACATTTCCAGAGGCAGGGGGCCTGCAAAGTGCCAGCCCAAAGTCCTGAGGCCCTACTGGGACCTGACACAACCCAGATGCTGCTCCAGCAGGTCAGCACAGAACAACCTTGGGATCAGCTGAAACCTGTAAGCTCTCCCTATATCTTGCTGCCTCCCATGGCCTGTGGCTGCAGACCCCAGAGGGGCAGTGCATCAGATCTCAGATCTGCCATGTGACTCCATGAGCATTTCCATGGGGAGGTGTAAACCAGGCTAGTCAAGAGGAAGTATTTAGGGCACCCTAAATTCCTGCCCCCTTCATCAGAGGGGCAGGGAAAGCCTTGGCTGGGAGGTCTCAAAGGAAAACACCAGTGTTATATCAACACATAACAGCCAGCACAACTAGAAGCTTCATTCTCCAAGACCACATTCATGGGGGTTCTGTGACCACAACTTGGGCTTGAAGTGTCCTAGATCCCTCACCCAGAGATGCAGGGGTCTAAAGATCAAGTGGGCAGAAGACACCTTCTATTTGAATACTGCAGCAGAAGCAAGCCTGGAGGTGGCAATCCCTCCTGCTCTCCTCAGCATGCTGAAGAGTCCCCAGTTCCCCAGCCCTGCAAATACCTCCCAATGTTTGTACTGGGTCTGGCTGGGAGGGAATTGATTTTCCTCATAGCAGCCTAACAGTGCTAGAAACACAGGGACCAAGCACAGATCTACCTGGTATCTAATAATCACAAATGCTCCACAGGGAAAAAACAGACCCCAGAGAATCAGACACTTTTGGAAGTGACCAAAGGTTCCCAGTTCAGCTGCAATACCTCACAGCAACAAGCTAGATAACCAGATCTCTTCCCAAACCTTCCCAGACATGGATTCTGCACTGAACATGAGAGGCAACTGTTTAGTAGCAGTGTCCCATGTGGCCTGCCACTACCTCTCTCATTCCTGGTGTCCCCATCCAGACTTCCACATGCAAAGCCACTCACCTTCAGCAGCTCATACATATAAAACCGAATATCATAGTCTGTCAGGATCTGGTACAGTTGCTAAAACAAATTTGGGGAGGGAGGAAGAAAAAAAAGAGAAACAAAAATAAATACTTGAGATTAATAAATACAAGAGATTTAGATTAATTTTATGTCCTGTACCCCACCTGCCTCCTATCACTGACCCCATTACAGATCCCTTGTGAATGCTGCTGCTCCCAAGGGCTTGTCCTGGTCTCAGACCTGTCAGGGCAACACACTAGGGAATCCAGATAGGATGCAAGAGCCCCCATGAAATACTACTGGAATCATTCAGCCCTGCCATGACTTCTTTCCAGCAGGAGACAGGCAGACTGCCTGTTCAAGGAGGAAAGAGCATGCCCTTTAGAGCACAATGGGTTGGCACAGATGATCTCAACTCTCAGTTCACATGCAAAGTCACCACGGTGACTTGACAACATCTGTAACTTCATTCAGAGGAGGCAGGTTGGGAACACATGGGCAAGGTTTCCAAGTGCTCAAGGTGGGGCAGGGAAGAGGAAAACATTAACCTAAAGGAGCATAGGGTGGGGAAACACAAAAGGCAGAGACAGCCTCAGAGGCTCCCCTCTATCCCAGAATAAAGGCTAATGCAACTCAACAGCACAGGAATGCTTGTGGGGCCAAGGAGAGCTCAGCTCAGAGTCTCAGGGACATGCTTGATGCCAGCACACATTTGCTACCCTCCTCTGCTCTGTGTCCTCCTGCAGCTACTCAAACAATTTAACCTGCACCATGCCACCAGCACTGTCACTGGAGACCTCATCACCCTGCTGCTCCCACGCCAAGTCATAACTGGCTCCAGGTTTGCTGTCTGCTCTGTCACTGGCAGCAGTGCCAGCCTGACCCCTGGGGACTGTGCTCTCACACAGGGCAAGGTGAGACAGTCACAGGGCTGAAGCAGGACCAGACCTCTCTGCCCTTCCTAACAGACAAGGATCATCCCACAGCTCAGTCAAATCACCGACTGCATCAGAACTGGAGCCAGATCTCTTGAGGTCCCTTCCAACCCTTGGGATTCTGTGATCATGGCACCACTTGGCAGCTTCAGGAAAAATCCCAGAGCAGGGGATTGAAATTCACATTCCAAGAAAGCAGCTCTAGCCCTGGATCCCCCCAGGCCCATGCTGAGATCCTCAGGATCCTGCCTTACCTTGGGCCAGCTCCAAACAGCCCCCCACCCCCACCCAGTATTGCTCTGGGAAATCATTTGACAACACACAAGCATCACTTACACACACAGAGCTTTACCAGCCTCCAGGCCACAAGCTGCACTGTATCCTCATAAGCTAGGATGATCCTAATGCTTCTGAGCAACCCACTGAAGCAAGTGAGCAGGGAGCAAAAAAGACATAGCCACAAGCTACAGCAGGGATAGATTTTTGACCTGGTTGTGTGTGGCTGTGGTGCATGACCCACAGCCAGCAGAGGACAACTGAGCCCTTCCAGGACTTTGTTTAAATGGCTTGCTTGGGTAACAAACACTATGAGAGGGACACATGCTTAAAACATGTCTTTTTGGGAATCAACACCCTGTTCAACTTCACCTGGCAACACCAATGCACCTAAGGAAGGAGGAGGGCTGGAGAGGCAGTGGCAGAACAAGGCCAGACCCCATTTTCCCCATTCCCTGTCTCCTCTGCCTCTTGCTACCTGCAAGCAGGGAGGGATGGAAGGAAGCTCACCGATGCCTTTCTTCCCAGGCCTACAATGCAGTCGCTTCTTTGACTCACAGCCTTTAGCAGAGGCAGACGTTGAGGAACCAGCTTTAAACAGAACTCCATGGAAGACCTGTCTGTGAAACCCAGCACCTCTGACCTGTGCACTGTGCAGTGTGATTAGCAACACCCAGGCTCCATGTGTTGCAGGATACAGTCCTGAATGCACAAGGCTCTGAACGACAGAACCAAGGTTTCCACTGCAAGTAGGTCCCACACAGCAGCTGCCCCAAGGCTGACAGTGGGCTCCAAAACCCCTTTGCCCAGCCTAACAGGGCAGAGAAGATACCTCCTTTACAGACATGTCCCATGCTCTGCTCTTGCAGCTGGCTCTATCAGAAAATTATCAGAAACATCACTGTGGGCATCACTCAGACCCAACTCAAACATCTGCCCAGGTAGTTGCCAGCACACAAACACAAGGCATCGGGAGGTGTGGGTTGGTCTCCTTTTGCCATACAGAGCAAGAGGAAAGGCCAAACTCACCCACAGGCAGCCTCTACTCTCCAGCTTTTGGTGATATTTTGGTGATATTTTGGCACACACCATGTAACTTAGCAACTGAGTCAATTGCTGAGGTGAGTAGCTCAAGAGAGGACACCTTCAACACCTGAGCGGGGAGAAGCTCAGTGTCCAGGAGCCTCAACTCAGAGTGGCGAGAAACACCAAGGGAGCCTTAAGTCCTGGACAGGGCTTGCCCAGGAGCCAGCAGTGAGCAGGGACTCACAGGGGGTGGAGCCAGGAGGTACAATGGTAGATTTAAACAGGTTATCATAGACTGTTGCCAGTCAAATGCTGAGGTGAGAAGCTGCAGGATACTGTCAATAGACTAAAAGATGCCAGGGAAGCTGAGAGGAAGCAGGACTGCTTGCTCCAGGCCCAAACTGTGCAGGGGCCTCAAGTTCATGCAGGAAAAGAGGGCATTAACCCAGGAAGCTGGGAGCTAGTAACAAAAAAAGGAGGAAGAGGACAATTAAAAGCAAGGGACTTCTTTCTAAATCTGATGTCCCCACCCAGAACTGCTTCACAGTTCTGCAGGGGGCTAACAAGGTAACACACACCTTGCGACATGAATAACCAGCTGATGTAAAGATCATTACTGGTGCCACCAGGAAAAACTAGTGGGTCATAGTAGTAGGGGACTCTACTTTGAAAGGCACAGAGGCACCCATCTGTCTGCGGGACCCAGTCTCGAGGGAGGTGTGTTGCGTACCAGGGGCACGGATCAGGGATGTTGCAGAGAGGCTGACTGCTCTAGTAAGTCCCACTGACTATTACCCACTTCTAGTGATACATGTGGGTGCTAAGGATATAGATAGCAGTAGCCTGGGGGACATAAAGAAGGACTACAGAGCCCTGGGAGAGTTGGTTAGGGGCTCTGGAGCTCAGACTGTCTTTTCGTCAATTTTCCAGGATAAAGGGGAGGACCCTAAAAAGGCTAGGAGACTTGGCCAGGTTAATAAATGATTAAACGGGTGGTGTCATAGTCAGGGGTTTGGGTATTTAGAACACGGGACTCAATTTGGGAGGCCAGGTCTAGTGGGGCCTGGTGGAGCTGCTCTGACAAAGAGTGGTTTTGGTAGGAGGCTTGCCAGACTGGTCAAGGAAGCTTTAAACTAGATGTGTTGGGGAAGCGGTGCATCATTCCATCCCAACACACCCAGTCAGTTGCCAACACCTATAATAAATGCACAGAGCAATGTAGATATATTCCAGCTACTCCAGCCAATGAGCCGGCTTCATTTAGAGCTTGGATCAGATGCCTCTATACAAATGCCCGTAGCATGGGGAACAAACAAAAGGAATACCAAGGGAATTACAGACCAGTCAGTCTCATTTCTGTGCCTGGCAAAATCTTGGAGGAGATTCTCCTGGAAGGCATGCTAAGGCACATTAAAACCAACAAGGTGCTTGGTGACAGCCAGCATGGCTTCACTAAGGGGAAATCCTGCCTGACCAATTTGGTGGCCTTCAATGATGGGGCTACAGAACTGATGGACAGCGGTACAGCAATTGATGTCATCTACCTGGCTTTGTGCAAAGCGTTTGACACTGTCCCACACGACATTCTTGTCTCTAAATTGGAGAAACATCAATTTGATGAATGGACCGCTCGGTGGATAAAGAACTGGCTGGATGGACGCACACAAAGAGTTGTGGTCAATGGCTCAATGTCTGGCTGGAGGCCAGTTACGAGTGGTGTCCCTCAGGGATCAGTGTTGGGACCGGTCTTGTTTAACATCTTCGTCGCTGACATAGACAGCGGGATTGAGTGCGCCCTCAGCAAGTTTGCTGATGACACCAACCTGTGTGGTTCAGTTGATACGCTGGAGGGAAGGAATGCCATCCAGAGGGACCTTGACATGATTGTGAGGTGGGCTGATGCCAACCTTATGAAGTTTAACCATGCCAAGTGCAAGGTCCTACACCTGGGTCGGAGCAATCCCAGGCACAGCTGCAGGCTGGGCAGAGAAGAGATTCAGAGCAGCCCTGCGGAGAAGGACTTGGGGGTGTTGGTCGGTGAGAAAATGAACATGAGCCAGTTTCAGTGTGAGCTCGCAGCCTAGAAAGCCAACCGTATCCTGGGCTGCATCAAAAGGTAGCGTGGAAGATTTGAATAAAAAACCTGCTGTCCTCACAACTTCCAACAGGCTGAACATCCTGAAACAACCTTTCATCACTCACCTTTTTTGCCCATCTCTTCTTCAGCTGCAAACTTGTTAGTGTGTTTTAAGATCAAAACAGCAAACCCAACCCAAAACTGCTGAAGGCCTGGTTCTGTCCCCTTCTTTCCTGAGGGAATTTCCCTTTTGGAGCAATGGAAGGTGCAGTACCAGGTATGCTCACAGACTACACAAAACAAGAGAGCTGTTGGTGGTTGAAGGACAGGCATCTCATTGGTTTGAAACCAATTAGCAAAAAACATTTAATTTCACGGATTTAATTTCACTCAGTTGACTGCAAAGCCCTGCAGTGCAGCTCTCATTTAAAGCAGATGACTGTGGGATAGCTTGAGTGCTACCAGATGACAAGTAATACAGCAGGTCTGAAGAGAAGCACTAGCCCTGTACACAAGCTGCAGTCCTCAGGCAGCAGCATACACATGTAGTCTAGTTCCAAGGATGGAACTGATCATCCCTAGAACTAGTTTAGTTCTAAGGATGATCAGCATCATCCCTGCAAGTACAGAGCCATCACTTTCAGACAGGACTGTCCTGGGTTTAGCAGTAACAGTTATTTTTCTCCATCCTAGTAGCTGGTGCAGTGCTGTGGTTTCGACTTTAGCCTGAGAACAGTGCTGATAGCAAAAACTAAAAACATCGGTGTGTTAAGTAATGCTTACTCCGATCAAGGGCTTTTCAGTCTCATGCTCTGCCAGGGAGGAGGGGAAGCCGGGAGGAAGCAGACACAGGACACCTGACCCAAACTAGCCAAAGAGGTATTCCATACCACAGCACGTCATGCCCAGCATATAAACTAGGGGGAGTCACCCAGAAGGCCCAGGTTGCTGCTCCGGTTGGGCTGGGTATCAGTCAGTGGGTGGTGAGCAATTGTATTAAGCATCACTCGGGTTTACTGGGGGGGGGTTTCCCTTCCCTTTTTAGTTTTATGTTCTCTCCCCTTGTTATTTCCCTTATCATTATTATTGGTGGTGGTAGCAGTACAGGGTTTGTGTTATACTTAGTTACTGAAATATTCTTATCTCAACCCATGGGAGTTACATTTTTTCCATTCTCCTCCCCATCCCTCCAGGAGCAGGGGGAAGAAGGGGGAAGTGAGTGAGCGGCTGTGGGGTTCTGAGTTACTGGCTGAGCTTATAGCTTAAATCATGACAAGGACCCAGCCAGGCAACTTAAAAAAATTGTGATCAGCTCTGGGGAGATATCTCATAAATCTGCTTTTTATACTGCCATTTAAAAATAGACAAATCATGTGTAATACAAGCTGGTGCTTCTGATCCAGAATCATCCACAGCCATTGCTTAGGCCCCACAGAGCCATAGCTTCTGGAGAGCTAAGGAAACCCAGCAGCTGTTTTCCCAGGTTCCCAGACATAAACAATGTCCTGCCATCCGAATGGGCAAAGGGGTGAAGATATTAACAGTAAACAAAAAATAGTAACATTGAAGGAAAAAAACTGCTGGACTGGAGACAACTAAGCTTGTGAGCAACTACTGCCAACAGGACAGAGAAAACCACAATACTGTAAAGCAGTCAGCAACCTGCTGTACACAAGCTGCCCTGGGAAACCCCCATGAACCCTGAAGGCGATCTGCCAGTGAGAGGCACAGGCACTTAACTGCAGCAGAATTTGGCTGCTCAGGGAGATCAGGACAGTGGAGCAGAGTGGGCAATGACTGGAGCTGGGTGCTCTACAGCTACTTCATGTATAGAGGTATATGGCAAGCCAAGACATCCAACACAAGTCATCTCACCTATTCTATGTGTTTTCTGCTTGGCAAGGGCACTTCAGAACATGGGAAGAGACAGCTTGGGAGCCTCTATGGAAGACATCCACAGGTACCCTCTGTAATCTGTAATTACACTCAGTAATCTGCCAGTTAGCTGTAGCCCCAGGAACCTACCCAAAAGAGGCAGCGAATCCCATGGGAGTGTAGCTCCAATAACCCACACGTCCCATATGTAGCTAGTGAAATTGAGGTTACAAATAAGCTCTGAGCATGAACAGCCATACTGTCTGCCCTGGGGAACATGCCTGCATTCCCAAGACTCAGGTATGGAGGCACGCCTGGGGGTTCTGTGGGGTCCCTGAGAGCAGGGGATAGTGATGATCAAGGTGCCCAGGGAGGATTCCAGGACAAGAAGGGATCTGTGTTACCTAGAACAGAGTCATTTCACAGCTACAGGTTGCACAGCAAACAGATTCAGAGCAGCCCCGTGGAGAAGGACTTGGGGGTGCTGGTCGATGAGAAAATGAGCATGAGATGGCTTCAGCGTGCGCTCGCAGCCCAGAAAGCCAACCGTATCCTGGGCTGCATCAAAAGGAGTGTGACCAGCAGGTCAAAGGAGGTGATCCTGCCCCTCTGCTCTGCTCTCGTGAGACCTCGCCTGGAGTATTGTGTGCAGCTCTGGTGTCCTCAACATAGAAAGGACATGGAACTGTTGGAACAAGTCCAGAGGAGGGCCACGAGGATGATCAGGGGACTGGAGCACCTCCCATATGAAGACAGGCTGAGAAAATTGGGGCTGTTCAGCCTGGAGAAGAGAAGGCTGCGTGGAGACCTCATAGCAGCCTTCCAGTATCTGAAGGGGGCCTATAGGGATGCTGGGGATGGACTCTTCATTAGGGACTGTACTGATAGGACAAGGGGTAACAGGTTCAAACTTAAACAGGGGAAGTTTAGATTGGATATAAGGAAGTTCTTTATTGTGAGGGTGGTGAGGCACTGGAATGGGTCGCCCAAGGAAGTTGTGAATGCTCCATCCCTGGCAATGTTCAAGGTCAGTCTGGGCAGAGCCTTGGGTGACATGGTTTAGAGCGAGGTGTCCCTGCCCATGGCAGGGGGATTGGAACTTGATGATCTTAAGGTCCTTTCCAACCCAAACCATTCTGTGATTCTATGATTCTATGATTATGGCCAAGAGATCTAGGGAGTCTGGGGAGTGGGGGCATGTAGGACAAAGGAGCTGAGAGCACCCAGAAACAAGAGTAAGGATGACAAGGCACCTGGGTGTCCTCTGGAGCAGGGGGGTGCAGGTTCCCCTGAGCATAGGTTGGTCATGGTCAAGGATCCCAGGTGGTGCCAGGAGAAGATGGACCTGTGCAATGAAGGTCCCCACAGTAGGGTCATGATGGTCTGGGGGGTGCCAGGGAGTGAGGATGGTGATAACCATGGTGTCTGAAGTACCACCCAGGAGTGGAGGCCATACTGGAGGAGTGATGATCCCCCACATATTTGATGCTGGGGTGGCAGCTATTTGGGGTAGAGCAGGAGGCTGTGGGGTGGCCATTTAGGTCAGGCAAAACCAGTGGCTGTGAACACCACCGTGGGGGTGGTTGGAGAGTGCTGGTCCCACAGTAGGGAAGATGCAGGACCCTCATCTTCTGTGTGAGGTACGGATGCTGGTGGTTGCCCCCTCTGTCCTGGCTATGATCCTGCATTGTCAGGGGCCACCAGCTCTGCAGGGCAGCCAGTTTGAGGAGGTTTGCCCACCACCCTTGTAAGGGTGCCCAAGTTTCTAAAGGAGCCTGGGGCTCCCAAGGTGGCAGGATATGAAGCAAGGCTTTTTTCTGAATTGGGACAGCTTGTCCAGCAAGGACAGAGGGCACCAGCCTGCCCCTAGAGCAAGGGCTAATTCCGACTTGCCTCCATGCTGGGCAAGCCCATCCTGCCACTGTTCCTTCTTCTGTACTTTCTTAGTACTGCTTTAATTCATGTTTTCCACAGTTGGGGATATAACAGCCTCAACTCCCAAGGTCATAGAATCACAGAATCACAGAATCCCAGACTGGTTTGGGTTGGAAGGGCCCTTAAAGCTCATTCAGTTCCAACCCCCTGCCACGGGCAGGGACACCTTCCACTAGAGCAGCTTGCTCCAAGCCCTTGTGTGCAACCTGGCCTTGAACACTGCCAGGGATGGAGCATTCACAATCTCCTTTGGGCAACTGCACAAGACACGCCATTCAGAACTGGCCCTTCCCAAAACATTCCCATGCAGAATCACTGAGGACCCCATCACCTGCCTTCAATGGGATGTTTCCCCATCAACCCACAGGGGCTGCTCCCAGGAGCAGGGCTGTGGTCTAGTGTCCAGGCTAGCACTTGCTCCTCTTCCCTGCTGGGCATATCTTCCAGGGGAGTCCAAGGAAAACATTCCATATCTTCCTTGCAAAGGCAGAATGCATGAGTCAGGGCTTGCTGCTGCTCCATCCTGCCTTTCAGTGCTATTTATTTGTCAACGTTGGTTTTCCAAGGCTTCTTGTAGGTTGTGTGAAGCTCAAGTTTTCCTACACTGCAAGATCCTGCAAGGTCCATGCAAGATGCTGCAAGAGGGTAGGGATCTTGGAGACAACCTCTGGAGGTCCTGGGGACCAGCCAGCAGTGGACCTAGGCTAGCCCTGGAAAGGGTTTTCTTGGCATTCCTTGTAACCACCACCCATGGGAGCAGTGCTGGTATTACAAGGGAGGTTGAACCAGGGTCTTGTTAGCACCACCCTCATCCAGACATCCAGGTTTGCCCCCAACCTTAAATTCCCAGGATGGCAGCAGGTGCCCACAGGTACTCCAGACCTCAACCTCATTACCCCTTGGCCAACTGCAGTGGCCAACACAGCTCTGTGCTTCACAGCACCTTTCACTGCTGGGCCACGGGGTGCCTTGAGAATGGCCACGGGCAGCTCATCCTACAAACACCTTCTGAGGGGCTGGAGGAGCATCTGCTGATACAGATATCCATCTCCATCCCTGTTACATCTGTTTAAACAGCTTGTCCCAGGCGTTTTGGATGGCAGCCAGTTTTCAGCTGACTTCAGCCTCTCCCACTGAGTCACCAGGAGCTCTGTATCCAGTCTCTGTTCATCTTCCCAGCTCAGAGAGATGTCAGGGAGCACAGGGAGCCTTGAATCTCTCAACTAGGAGCCAGCCCAACACTTCAATGGGCTCAGATCTTCCCTGCCTTCAGGGCTACCCTTCTGTGTGTCCATCAGCCAAGGGGTTTCCTCTGAATTGGTGAGGGATTAGACAGGGTTGGATTAAAATCTTACTGATGCTGTGCAAATTTAAACCTCCTCCTCCTCCAAATGCCAGGGATTTCTGTGGGAATAAATGATTCTTCACACTGGGGATTTATCTTCTTGTCATAGTTTAAGCCCAGCCAGTAACTCAGAAGCATGCAGCCACTTACTCTCCCTCTTCTTCCCTCTGCCCCGCCTTCCCCCCCCCCCCCCACTGCTGGAGAGATGGGGAGGAGAATTGAAAGAATGTAACTCTCACGGGTTGAGATAAGAACAGTCCAGTAACTAAGGTATAACACAAACCACTGCTGCTGCCACCAATAATAATGATAAGGGAAATAACAAGGAGAGAGAATACAACCGCTCACCACCCGCTGAGACCCAGCCCGACCCGAGCAGCGACCTGGGCCTTCCAGGTAACTGCCCCCAGTTTCTATACTGGACATGACATGTTGTGGTATGGAATACCCCTTTGGCTAGTTTGGATCAGGCGTCCTGTCTCTTCTTCCTCCCGACTTCCCCTTCTCCCTGGCAGAGCATGAGACTAAAAGTCCTTGATCAGAGTAAACATTCCTTAGCAACAACTGAAAACATCATCGCTGTTATCATCGTTCTCAGACTAAAGTCAAAACCACAGCACTGCACCAGCTACTAAGAAGGAACAAAATGACTGCTACTACTGAACCCAGGACACTTCTCCACATGAAGTCCGACTTTATCAAATGACAGCTTTTAGAAGGCTGCCTTGCCAAAGGAGCAGAGCCCTGTGCCTGAGATAATCGCATGATTAATTAGGATTTTGGAAGAGCAAAATCTCTGTGTACTCTAAGCTGGAAGGACTGGGGTGTCACCCCATGTGGGGGTTCAGAAACCACCTTCACATGGAGCCTTTTGCACCCTGAACTGTGTGATTAAAGGGAAGCAAAGGAGTTCTACAGCACAGAATTTTCTACGTTATTTTTCATTGCACTTTTAATGTGGGTCAACGTGGCGTTTTCCACATGGCTTTCCCCGTGCTTTAGCTCAGCCATGAAACACGAAGCCAGTCAAAGGTCTGGCTCCAGAGATGGCATCAGGGAGGTAATAGCCCTGGACAGGGACTCCCCAGGACCTTGCTAGGGGTTTGGGGGTGCTGCCTGCAGATTTGTGTCATCTCCTGGCATTTAGTCATGTACCCTGATGCTGTGGCACCAGCACTTCCCAAGGACCTGAAGAGCCCTCTTGCACAGAGATGTGGGTGATGATGCAGAAGTTGGGCTACAGGTGTCTGAGGGATGTCCCGTCCCTTGTGCCAGAGGGACGATCATGTTGGGGATATGTCAAACACAGGGGATGCTCCACAGCATCAAGTGCTGCCACAGCCAACCCCCTTGGTCTCTCTCAACTGGGCTTTGCTATGGGGCTGGGGCCAGATTCCCACCACATACCAAAGCAGTTGGGTGGTGATGGACACAGGCTCAAGGCTGGCCATCAGGCAATACCCTGAACTCAGCCCACCAAAGCAAGTGGGTCTGAGGGGACCAGCAGAGCTCTGCACCATCCTCCCCTTCTACTCAGGGCTGGGGTTCCACCAGCCAGACACCAGCTTCCCCAGCAGCACAGGGACTCCTGGCCAGGCTCCTGGAAAGCCCGAGCAGCCTGGGAGCCACCAGCTCCAAAGGGATGAGAGCCAGAAGCAGGAGGAAGCAGTTGGATGCTGCGGGGTAAATTAGGTCACAAATGGCTGCCAGAAGCACAGTGCTGCTCACCAGACCCAAGCCTCTGCCCCACCACTGTGGGCTGGTGGGATGAAAAAGAGTTTGCCATCCCAGGGCTATTCACCCCCTCATCCACAGCCCATGGTGACCACAGGGGCCAAACAGGCATCAGGAGATGCTATTTTAAGCCTCCTGGCTGGGTGCTGGATCCCTCCACCCCAGCCATTTGGTGTGTTTCCCAAGCACACACCCCAGCCATCCCCATTTTGTACCCCCTCCTTCCCCCATGCACGGACTGACTCCTGCACCAGCAGAGCCGGGTAATTTTCCATGGCATGGCCAATGCCAGCAGCAGCGTATGGAACTGTCATCACTGGTGCAAAAGTAGAAGCTCCTTTTTATCCTCTGGCTGGAGCCTTTCTTTCCTCACATCTCCATATCCAGAGCAGAGTGGACAGTCAGGGACCTGTGGTCCCAGGCCCTGGGACAGATCCAGGTAACCCTATGTAGTGACAGGGAAGCCTGGAGCTGAAGGGTCATGTGAAGGGGTGGGGATGGGGTTTTACACTCTCTACCTGCAACGAGCACCAATGCAAGCTGGAAGCACCTCCATGTGGGAGGTCTTCTTATGGGATTTGTTGGTAGGGAAACTGAGGCAAGGAGCAGCTGGGCCTGGGCAGGGACTGCCAGGGTCACAAGCCTATTCCACAGGCAGCCTTATGGCACTTTCAGCGTCATGTGGTAGAGAGTGGAGCATGTGGATGGAGAAAAGGTCACAGAGATGGGGATGCTGCTGGGGCTCCAGAGCAAAGCTCCAGTGGAAGCTCAGCTCCCAGCAGCATTCCCCCCCTCAAGAGTCACCTCTCTTGAACAAGACCAGATTGAGAGCCATGTGGTGCTCTTCCAGCTAGGACCACCAGCACTGGAGCTGCCTCAGCAGTCATGCTGCAAGTGGAGGGGCCAGAACTGCTGAACCCAGCAAGGCTACTGCGGGCAGAGGGGAGGTGGCAGAACACAAGGCCCTGGGACTTTTCATTTCCCCTACCTCCAGAAGAAACCTGCAGAGATTTCATGAAAAAAGAGGATAAAAGCCATAAAACTGACAAAAATGCTCCAGCAAGGCCCTGTTTCTCCCCAAAGTTCCTGTTGCAAGGACCACAGTGCCACCTCAACCTGGCAGACATGAGCTGGGACCCCTAACCCCACTGAAGGTACCTCTGTGCTGATGGTGCCACAAAGACCTGTGGTGGAGGAAAGCTGGTGATGGATGGAGCACGGGAAGAGACAGCTTGGGAGCCTCTATGGAAGACATCCACAGGTACCCTCTGTAATCTGTAATTACACTCAGTAATCTGCCAGTTAGCTGTAGCCCCAGGAACCTACCCAAAAGAGGCAGCGGATCCCATGGGAGTGTAGCTCCAATAACCCACACGTCCCATATGTAGCTAGTGAAATTGAGGTTACAAATAAGCTCTGAGCATGAACGGCCATACTGTCTGCCCTGGGGAACATGCCTGCATTCCCAAGACAAGTTATTCCTGATTTGTACCAATCAACATCAGAAGCATCAATACTTTCTGTCTTGGACTTGCACAGCTGTGAATCTGGGATTCCTTGAGGAGCCAGGCTTGCTCCTAAAAGCCTAGAAATGATCTGCTGCAAACCCATAGAGCTGTTTCTAATGCAACAGCATGTCTGGGACAGCTGACCTACCATGGACACCTAGCCCTGCATTTTGCAGTTCAGAGTCCCCGTTGGTCATCAGCCTCAAGTTACTACTTACCACTCCACTTGCATGGGGGAAGCAAAGATAATGTTAAAATAGGTGTAGCTGCTAATTAGATATTTCTTGTGTGGTTCAGCTCACTGCTGTCAGCCAGAAGCATTTCAGTCACACAGGCAGTGGTAGCTACACTCAGAGAAGGACCCACTTCATTTTGGGAGGGAATAATACCCCTTAGAGCTCCCCAGAAATCTGAAGAGCCATGTAATATGCTGCAGGCTCAGGCAAGCAGAAAAGCTCTTCAGATGTATTCAAGGCTGCTCAGTCCCCTGCTACCAGGCCCATGGGCAGTGGGAGATGTTCTCTCCAGCCTCTGCACCCCACAGTCCCCAGGTCTGAAAGATTCCAGCACAAACTGGTGTCACCTACTCCATTAACTGCACTGCTGTAAATAAAGAACCACAGCAAAGGGATTAATTTGGGCTGAATATATAGCACAGGAAGGGCTTGTTCTCACTTGTCTGTATAGACGAGCGAGGGTCAAAACGGTAGGTGACAAGGTGCATGGGAAGCTGCAAGATCCAACGTTGCATGTGGGCAGCGCATGGACAGCTCGAGTCAGCTCAGGAGTTGAGTGTCGTCATCGGACACCTCCTGATTGCCTCAGCACCCTTTTTCACAGATTTGCATATCCCACTTGCCCTTGGTCATCGTGCTTGTAGCAAGCGTGGTTAAAGCCCTTCCCAAATCTTCGCTCGCAAAGCCAAGCCATCAATCAATCAATCAATTACTAAATTGAGAGGGGAGTAAAAATATCTAACTTGTTGAACTTACTCCTCCAAGTTGGGAGGAGATTCAACTTTCTATTTCTTCTCATCTAGAGCCTGATTACAGATTTCTAATTTACAGGGAGAAAGGAAGGTGAAGCTGAAATAGGTGAAAACTCCAAACTCCCCCCACAGTTCTCAAGGAGTAACTGGCAGCCCAAGATCACAGCACTCAACAGAAATGGGTTCCCCCACCACACTCAGGCAGACTCACCTTAAAATCTGTGTTGTTGATGTATTCAAACACCAGAGCAGGGGTCTTTGACTGCAAAAGAGAAAGAAAGTCATGGTTTAAAACTGCCTGGGTCGTAGCAATCCCAGACACAGCTACAGGCTGGACAGAGAAGAGATTCAGAGCAGCCCTGCGGAGAAGGACTTGGGGGTGCTGGTCGATGAGAAAATGAACATGAGCCAGCAGTGTGCGCTTGCAGCCCAGAAAGCCAACCGTATCCTAGGCTGCATCAAAAGGAGTGTGACCAGCAGGTCAAAGGAAGTGATCCTGCCCCTCTATTCTGCTCTTGTGAGACCTCACTTGGAGTATTGTGTGCAGTTCTGGTGTCCTCAACATAAAAAGGACATGGATCTGTTGGAACAAGTCCAGAGGAGGGCCACGAGAATGATCAGGGGACTGGAGCACCTCCCATATGAAGACAGGCTGAGAAAATTGGGGCTGTTCAGCCTGGAGAAGAGAAGGCTGCGTGGAGACCTCATTGCAGCCTTCCAGTATCTGAAGGGGGCATATAGGGATGCTGGGGATGGACTCTTCATTAGGGACTGTGGTGGTAGGACAAGGGGTAATGGGTTAAAACTTAAACAGGGGAAGTTTAGATTGGATATAAGGAGGAAATTCTTTCCTGTTAGGGTGGTGAGGCACTGGAATAGGTTGTCCAGGGAGGCTGTGAATGCTTCATCCCTGGCAGTGTTCAAGGCCAGGTTGGATGAGGCCTTGGGTAATATGGTTTAGAGCGAGGTGTCCCTGCCCATGGCAGGGGGGTTGGAACTCGATGATCTTAAGGTCCTTTCCAACCCTAACTATTCTATGATTCTATGACCTCTAGTCACTGGGCAGGACAGCAACCAGAAGGATGAAAAGTGCTTAATATCCAATTGCCCAAGGGGATATTTCCAGATGCCAGACAGAAGTTGGAAGGCCACAGGCTCTGCTTTCTTACAGAACATTTATAGGGCTACAAAACTTCTGCCGTCATGGAAAACTCACATAAGGGGTGTAAAAGAATCTGGGGAACGTGGAGAGGAACATGAGCCCATGCAAACCAACCCACCTCAGGAGACCCTGATGAGCTGGACACCGCTCACCCCCGGCTGCACAAAGGCACAGGCAGCACCTAACCCAAGCTGAGAGCTGGAGCCAAGGGGCAGCTTCTCGTGCTTGCAGCTGGTGGGAAGGCAATACATGGGCACCTACCACTGGATCCTTGACAGTGTCAACCAGATTAATGATGTTGGTGCCACCACGTAGATTCTCCAGAATCTTAACCTCGCGTTTTATCTTCTTTTTTTTCACTGGCTTAAATAGACAAAAGAAATTAGAAGTGAGAGTTCTTTCAGAAATTAACATCGATTTCTGCCACCATTTTTGACTGGATCATATCACCTCCCCTCCTCTCCTGCTCCCACCCTTACCATGGAACATCTTTAGCATGAACTAGGACTCATCAGTGAAAGCTTTCCACTCATCAGAGGAAAATCAAACCACTCCAGACAAACATAATTGTGACTCCAGTAACTGTGGTTAAAAGCATCCTAGACTCCTCTGTGGAAATCTCAGCACACTCATTCTGTGTTATGCATCTAGAGCCACAGGACAAGCATGGCGTACCTCATATCTCAGCTTTTGTTTACCAGCACAAACCAGTTCTTTACTCCTTAATCCCAAACCATTTCTCAACAAGTACTTCATTCCAATGGAACAACAACCTGAGAGTCTCCAACACTAAGATTTCTCATAAGCTCAGACACTGCTACACCTAACTGCATGCAACCAGCCCAAGAGCATACACCCAACTGCATAGCATCTATATACCATGATCAGTTTTAAAGCCTACAGACATTTGAAACATCACAGACCCAGGAACTCCCTCTGCAAAGTAAGCTTTTTTCTGGCCATCACCCTACACAGACTGACACAGACCAGCTGCTCCCAAGGCAGGGCATCCACTCCCAGGACAGCACTAGCTCTGTGCCTGCTTGGAAGAAAAGGCAGCTTAGAGCAGCTAGGTGAGCCTTGGTTAGTGACCGGTGTGGGCATCACTGGTTGCAAGTCACTGTGTCTAGCAGCCCTTCACTGCAGAGCTGGAACATCCCCTCCTGCACCATTGGTACCACTGCAGAGCCATCCTACAGGGACTGGTAAAGCCATTGCTCTATCTCTGAGGTTTGATGATGAAAACCTTCCTCTCCAGACATTTTGCTTTCTACAACATTCACCATTTAGCATGGAGTCTGCTATATGAGGGGGGGAGCAACAGGGAAGAGCAAATAGGTACAAGGCACCTTACCAAAGTGACATACGTTATCAGATGTGAAGGACAAGGAGCCAGAAGAACTCAACAGCTTGTGCTCACCACCTCCCCTCTGCTGCAGCCTCCCACTTCAATGAGGGCTGCAGAGTGTCAATGGGGCAACTCACAGTCCGTCGCAGGCAAATCCAAGGCAATCCCTGGTTTCAGACCCCTCACAGGAATGTACAAGCAGATGGGAGAAGGAACAGAAGCTTTTTATATAGTGGGAAATATGGTGTTTAAGTGATAAAATATGCTGTCTTTCTAGGCTCTTTCAGGTGACTGAAACCTTCAGATTTGAATCCTGCCCTTCTCCTCTTCCAAGTTAAAAGGCAGGAGCTAGACTTTCAAGCCAAAATATGAGAATCTCAGCCTGAAGCGGAGTGCCAAAAATAACACCAATGCTGACACAGGGAGCCTCAGCACCTCATAACACCACTGTGGAAAACGGTAGCAAGGCCACCAGCTGTCAGTTAGAGCTGGGGAAGGGGTGACCAACAGCCCGGGGCAGGACGCAGACACAGCTGGAGCCGGTAGGAGGTTAGACAGACAGGGAGAAGCAGCAGGGGTATAGAAACTGGAAGTGACAGGATAAGGGGAATGGCTTTAACCTCCCAGAGGGAAGAGGTTCTTCCCTGTGAGGGTGCTGAGGCGCTGGCACAGGGTGCCCAGAGAAGCTGTGGCTGCCCCATCCCTGGCAGTGTTCAAGGCCAGGTTGGACACAGGGGCTTGAAGCAACCTGCTCTAGTGGAAGGGGTCCTTGCCCGTGGCAGGGGGTTGGAACTGGATGAGCTTCAAGGTCCCTTCCAACACAAACCAGTTGAGGATTCTATGATTTCTGAACCTGAGAGGAAGATGCTTCATTAGCGACTAATTTCATTTATGTCAGCACAGGGTCAAACACTACCCTTGCATCACCCACATGCACTCATCTTACCAGAAGGCCAAGATGGAATTAGAAGGCGTAATTTGGTTACTTTGCTTGTCCAGCCTCTCTGCTGCAGCACCTGCACTGGAGTGGGAGATCAAACCATGCCTAGGACAGCCAGGAGGACCCGAAGCTCACTTTGAAATACCTTCTCCATTGTACTTCAAGTTATCTCATGGGCCTTTTGCATCAGGTGGGTAGGGGAAGATATCCCTCTGAGATTTCCCTTTCTCCTTTCATAGCAGCCAACACACCCACTGGGGCGGAAGATGCTGTCTTCCAGTCACTTCCTCGTGTTTCCACCTTTTTCAGGACAGGAAAATGATACCTTGCGTGATCTCCACCAAGAATCTACCCCTACCCACAACTCGCTTATTAAAAGACACAAACAGACAGAATCATCACCTTTTGGAAAAAAAGGAGAGAAGTTTTGCTGTTGGGTTTTTTTTGTTGGTTTTTTTTTTTGGTTGTTGTTTTCTCCAATGAAATGCCTGCAGATCATCCCCAACATCACTGAGGGAAAACACTCCAGCAAACGCTGTCTCAGCAAAGAGGGCAAGTTCAAAGCTGCTCGCTGTTTGCATGTTTTCCTGCTTAGCTGCAGTAGCACAGAGCTCAGGCTGGGTTGTCTGCACAAGGCTATAGTGCCTCCATGCTGGTATGAGCCCTGGACAGGGTGGGAGCACGGGAAGCCTTACTCATGGCAGGGAGGAAGAAGTGCGTTCTCACAGCGCTCTCCCCGCCTACAGACAGTGCTCAGGATGAGGTGTTCTGCCACTATGTAAATAGGGAAGAAGTGGGGATGGATAAATGCCACAGGCTAAATGTCAGCTTAGAGGAAAATGTCAGCTTAGAGGAAAAGCTATTGCCTGGAAGTTTCCTCAGGGAGCAATGCAGGGGAATGGAGGATTTTCCCATTTTAGACCAGCAGACCTTCCCCTGCCCCAGCTTTCACCCACCAGCCTACCCAGCCACAGGCCACCTCCTACCCACGTGTTGTCCCACACCATTGCTCCAGCCATAACTGCAAATGCTGTCTACTACCCAAAATCGTATCACTGGAGCTCAGCTTTTGCCCGGCAACTGATTCCAAGACCAAGCTCTTGCATCTGGCAAGTCAAACGCCACTCCAGCACACAGCCAGTACTGCACTGGAGCTAACTGTTCACAACCAGAGAAACTCTGATGACTCCCTTCCTGACCCCAGCCCCCAGCACTGCTGAAGCCACAGGCAATCAGCAGCATATCCTCCAAGCACCAGGATTAAGCTTGCATTGCTACAACTATCTCCCAGTCACCTGATCTGTCTCTCCAAGGGTGTTGACTCCAAACATGCATGGATTAAATGTGAACTGAAGCTATTATGGCCTCCAAACATCTGCCTCTCCCAGAAGGGGTAGCTTCTGAAACACCAGACCTTGCAGCCAGAGTATTTTTAACAGTACTCATTTAAGGCTGTTTTATTAAACCAGGCTATGAAAAGCAGTGTTTTGGGTTGTTTCTCCTACCACAGCTCAGTCCCCCTGCCCTGGGAGGAGGACTTCCAGCAGAGGAATGGAGCAGGCCCATAGACAAAATAAACTACTCCTGAGTTTGATCTGCCTGTGTTTGCAAAGCAGCGTTTTATACTGGTGCAGACTCCAACTCCATCTGTTCCCATGGCAGAGGCATTTCAAAGCTTTCCTCCATGCTGGGATTCTCTAGTGACCAGTGTGAGTCAAACCCTCACTGTTGCCCTTCCCTGTGAGACAGGCTCCAGCAGAGTCCCTCTGCTCCATGCAAACACCTATTTCCATGAAATCTGTAGAAACTTGACAGCCTGGAGACTTCTGTCACATTTGGTTGAAATTGACCAACCAGTGCAAAAACTACTAGGGGGGAAGAGGGGGAGAAAAGATGACAGACAGCAGGATTGTATAAGGCTTGTTTCCATAGGAAACCAGGCTAAAAGACATACCTCAGTTTAACCATGTCTACACTGGGAGCAGTTTAATTATTTCAACTACAGCAGTACCCTTAGAACATCACTGCCTAGCACAAGCCAGTTCCCCAGGAAATTGCTTCCTTCCTCAGGCGAACTTCAAGTGAGGTGGCTGTGGATGGTGAAGACAAACATGCAGCTTATGGCTGTCCACTGTGCAGAGGGACAAGGTGGCCTCCAGCTACAGTGTAGGCTTAAATTTTAAACTAACAATAGTGTGTGCACCTTTAACATAGTAGAATAGACTAAACTGTTCTAACTTACTAACACGTAGAGAGAAAGGAATGTTCAGCTGATGGGGGATGGAACATCACTGGACTGATAACAGCTAGGAAGACAGTAAATAAGACCAAGGATGCCAGCCTTCAAGATAGCAGAGTGGTGCCCAATGTGGAGCAAGAGTGGAACAGAACAGAAGCAAGGACATGCCAACTGCTAACTCAGCACTAGGACCTTCGAGTGTGCGCAAACACTGAGGTCATTCAGTAAACACACTGAGGAAGACTATCGGTGACCACCAGAGACCCCCACTCAGCAAGAAAGCACATGTGTAATTAGGGTGCAAATATTATTAGTTTCTGGAAAAGCTAAGAATATGCATGAGTACGCTAAATATAGAGCTGCTGTCGGCAAGTACTGGGCATGCTCACCTTTGCAAAGCTATTTGCATGTGCGCCCATCACTGAAATAAAGAATGCTGCTTTCTGAAACTCAAAGTTGAGTCTTAGAGAGGTTCTCTGACTGACTTTTATGGTAACAACAGGAGGATGGTCTCTACTGGACCCAGCAGATCTCACTCAACTGTCCCCTGCCAGCCACCCTTTGCTGCAGGTTTCCTCCTGTACCAGCCCAAAGGATCCCATTGAGGGGGCCTCAATACACTTGAAAGTCAGGCAGAGGAGGCAGTGACAGTGGCCAGTGCTATCCCAGCTGCCTTTGCCCAAAGCTTGGGAAGCACCACATGATGCCATCCCTCTGCACACAGCCGCCACCAGCAGAGAGGGAACACTGAGATGAGCAGCAAGGGAAGCAGAGGTCTGAATCCAAGCTTTGGGGCAGGTCAGGGTTAAATGCATGGCCAATATGCATGCACATGGGGCTACTGTGGGGGCACAAGAAGAAGCTGCCCAGGGCAGATGTGCTGGCTGCTCACCTTGGCAGTTGAGCAGTGCAGTAGGTTCCACCCCGAGGCATGTGTGTTCCAGTGATGATGTGCAGAGGAGCCAGAGGTAGATTTAGCCTTGGTTGCGCACATGATGTTTGTATTGGTGCCCTTAAAGACATTGTTTGGAGCATGTGGTTGCTGGCCCTGCCTCATTCAGCCCTGGACCTTTGGTGGTCAAGCTGTTCAAAAAGGGGAGAAACAAGGAGCATTAGCAGTTGATGAGACATAATCCTAAGGGCCTATTTCCAAAAATGCCCAGGAGGCATCTCTCAGAAACCAGCAGAGCATAGAAAGCAGGGAAAGGGTGACCTTGGTGGCCATGGAAATGTCCTTGTGCTGAGGCAAAGATGTCTGCCAGGCAGAGCTGCTCCCCGGGTGTGGGACCATGTGCTGTGGATCCATGGACAGAGCAAGGGGCTATTGGGCTGGCTTGGGTTCAGGGCACTGGTGCTGGAGCACTGTCTGTTGGTGACAGGCCCAATTCTGCATCTCATTGCCTGCCCATCCTAGGGCAGGCATGATTTTCCCCAGCCTTGCATTCACAGGGCAGCAAAAGCTCCACAGCTTGCTGGCTCCAAAACAAACAGGGCCAGAATGACAGAAGGGCAATTGGACCTGTAATGGATGGGAATCCGGCTGGGAGTTGATTCCCTCTCATGACTGAGAACCATAACAAAGGATGTTGTTTGCCACAGTGTATTCAGCAGAGTATATAAGTTTGTGTTCATCATGACTGTTGTAAAGAGGCAGGAAAACACAGGTGTGCAGCTGTTCTATGACCTTCATACTTGGCTGCACTGGGGCACCTGGCCAATGCTCTCAGAGTGGACAGCGGTGAGATTATGAGAAACTGCACAGCCCCAAGAGTAAACAATTAGAGATCTGGCATAAAGCCGGTTGTTTTGATAAGGGTATAAAAGCGGGACCCTCTTGTGGCCATGTCAGAAGCCTTACCTATGGGTGGACGCACTGCATAGGAATTTTCCCAATTACCTGAGACTCCTGGCATCAGCTGCGACGGGGCTTCCCAGCTGGAAGTGTGGGCCTGGATTATGATTCAGTGGTAATTAGTAATGTATGTCTTCTTAATATCTGTTCCCTCTATACAGTAATGATTTGATGCATTGCTAACTTTGTACTTGCATATCTGTGATTTGCTTTATTGTACTTATTTACTATATAAAGATATTTACCTCATTCTCATTAGTGTGCTTGCTTTTAGTGTCCTTATTGGCTTTAGTGTCCTTGTTTAATAAACTGTGCGTATTTGTCGTGGTTTAAGACCAGATGGTAACTCAGAACCATGCAGCCGCTCACTCCCCTCCCCTTTTTTCCTCCCCCCGCTCCCGGAGGGATAGGGAGGAGAATCGAAAGAATGTAACTCCCACATGTTGAGATAAGAACAGTCCAGTAACTAAGGTGCGACACAAACCACTGCAGCTACCACCAATAATAATAATGATAAGGGAAATAACAAGGGAAGAGAATACAATCGCTCACCACCTGCCGATCCATACCCAGCCCAACCCGAGCAGTGATCTGGGCCTTCCAGGTAACTCCCCCCAGTTTATATAGGGGGCATGACATGCTGTGGTATGTGTGGAGGCAGTGTTCTCACGGGAGAATGGATAATTGGTACATGAACTCTGAATAATCCCAAAAGATACAGCAAGGCCATGAGAGGCCCGAGGAAGCTTAAGATAGCAAGATAAGAAGATGGAATTCACCGAGTTACGAGAACTGTGGACTGTTGGCAAGCTTTTGAGGTCAAGTTTTCACACCTGTGCTTAATCAATTATATGTTAGTCACTAAGGGTCTTCAAGACATGTATCCAATCATAATATGCCAAATCACTGTAAGTGCATGTAAGAAATAGTATATAAGGAGTTAAGGCTTTGCAATAAACGGCTTTTGTCTGATCATATTGATCTCTGACTGAGTCCATATATATTCTGCGGCAAATGGCACCCAACGTGGGGCCCCCCCTATTTTTCATGTTGAAACTGAAGGAATTAAAGCGCATGGCACCAAAGAAAGTGGAAAACGTGGAGCCGCAGGGACGTCGGCTGGGTTCGATCCGGCAGGACCAGGATTGGGAGGTAGACGCCTCGGAACGGAGCCTCTGTGGGGATGCCCGCTAAGGTTGAGCCTGCCACCTCGCACTGCGATGATGCTTCTCGGAGCTGGTTTCCTGATAGTCTTCACAGGGTCCTTGTGCCACGTTCTGTACATGGGACTGTGTAGTGGGAGTAATGATTGTCTGGATTTTGTGCTTCAAATATTGTAGTTGTGCGGAGTGTGCTTGTGGGATCCCATACGTGTGTGTGTGCGCGCGCGCGCGTGTGTGATGAGGGCAGATGGTGTTCTGTGTATTTTTTGTTGTCAGGTTCATGTAAAAGTTTTTAATGGGTAGCAGTTTAACATTTCGGGCAAGAAGGGGTTAATGCAAAAGTGCGGTTGCCGGCAGGGATTTATGGTTGCTGCTGAAGCAGGCAGGCAGCTGTAGCTGCTGCCGAGCAGGCGTTTATAGCTGCTGCGGAGCAGGCCGGCGTTTGCAGCCATGCAAAGCAGGGTGAGCAACTTTGGGAAAAAAAAAAAAGAAAAAAGTTATCTGATAAGAGTTCAGTACCCATGTTCAAAAAAAAGTTGCCCTCCGAATCAGCTCCCAGTGCTCCACCAGCGGAACGGCCAGGATGGACACCAGAGCTGAGAAGTGAGGGAAAAAAAAAAAAAAAAAAAACAACCAAAAAACAAACAAACAAACAAACAAAAACCCACAAAAAAAAAACCAAAAAAACCACAAAAAGCCCTCTCAATCTATTCAAGTATTGAGGCAGTTTGTAGAGATGCTACAAACAAAGCCTAAAGAGCACCTGCAACCCAGCGGGTGCATGGTAGGAGCCTTGCTTAGTATGTTCAAAGTAACCTGGGGGTGAATCCAAGACTTGGAGGAACAGATAGATTGGTTGAAACAAGAACTGCTAACTGAAAAAGCGAGAGGGGTAGTGCAACCACAAGCTTTATGAGCCGTCTCCTAAGCAGCATCAGGGTGGCAGAGAAAAAAAAAAGAAAAAAAAAAAAGAGCAATGAAGCAGCAAACTCTTTGACTGTTAACAGTGTGCAGTTTAACCTGTGTACTTCTCAAGAACTGATAACCTGGAGGAGGGGGTATATTTGTGTCCTCCTGCCTACAGGTCCATGTCGACTGCCTGCAAAGTTTGTCAAGCCTTGCCATGAGCTGGACAGACGAGCGGAGGAACCCAATGCCTCAGCTACAGGAGCTGACTGTGAGTTGAGACAAGGGGGGGCACGAAATTACAAAATGGCATATAGAAATCTTTAGAAGTAGCTTTAAGTAGTGTTAAGTTTGATGGCTTTGTAACAGTAGCAATGGAAAATTACTGAGGTGCAGGGTACATAGAGAAAAATATGTGAAGAGAGTGCAGCTAGAGAACATACTGAGAATTCTCACAAGATAAATCGTTATAGTTGTGTCCTGGGTTTAGCAGTGGCAGTCATTTTTCTCTTTCTTGGTAGCTGGTGCAGTGCTGTGTTTTGACTTTCAGCTGGGAACAAAGCTGAAAAACAATGATGTTTTGGTTTGGCCAAGGACTTTGTGAGCCTCATGCTCTGCCAGGGAGGAGGGAAGCTGGGAGGAAGCAGAGACAGGACACCTGACCCAAACTGACCAAAGAAGTATTCCATACCACAGCACGTCATGCCCAGGATGTAACTGGGAGTTAGCCAGAAGGGCTGGGTGGACTGCAGGGTTGGAGGAGGTATGAGTCGGTGCTTGATCGGGCTGTGGGGGGGCAAGTTATCGGTTGGCTGGTGATGGGGTGTTGTATTCTCTTCCCTTGTTATTTCCTTTATCATTACTATTATTGGTGGTAGCAGTAGTGATTTGTGTTATACCTTAGTTACTAAACTGTTCTTATCTCAACCCGTGGGAGTTGCATTTCTTTTTGATTCTCCTCTCCGTCCCTCCAGGAGTAGGGGGAGGGCAAGAAGGGGGGGAGTGGGTAACAAGCTGTCTGGCTGTGGGTTAAACCACGACAAGTTGA
>NW_026901554.1:0-4528 GCF_033783945.1 Neopsephotus bourkii
TGGACCAGACCCATCCAGCTCCTAAAGAGCATGCGTGAGGACCAGAGGTAAAAAGTTCAAGCCTGAGGAAGCCTCGTTTACTTCATCTTGAAGACCCCTACCCACAAGAGGAAGACTACTTACTTCATCTGAAGACCCCTGCCCAAGACCACCAGGAGGCACTGCGCATGCATGGAGAGCCTTTTAGCTCATTATAATACGAAGCGGGGATAGAATATGAATATGTATGACTTTACAGGATAAATGTAGAATAAAAACGGCACTAAGGCATGCATGCTTTTTGGAGGACCAATCCCCCGTGCATCTTCGGCTGAATAAAGCATACCTACTTTACAACTTTAACGAAGTTGTGGAGTCTATTCCGCTATCAACAGTCATCTTCATTGAGCTTTTTATATCAAAATCAGATATATCTGTGTTCAGAGCTTCCCTTTCTTGCCAGCAATATCCCTTCTATTTGTCTTGTCTTTACCCTAATTTTCATTTTTCTGTCTCTGTCCTGCTGCACCAAAATGAGCATCCTTCCCATTTGAATTTGTAAAAAGAAAACTATTTTCAATCCCTTTCTATATGGCTAAAGAGCGATTGGGGGTGTGACTGAGAGTGAGTTGGCAGAAGCCCTAAAATGACTGACGTGAACTTGCATCAATTTCCAGGGACTTATGTCAAGCTCTGTGCTTGAGGTACATGGCATGGATGGCTGATTTGGCTTTTGCTTGCTATTGAGAGGTGAAACAGTGTCAGTAATAAGGGCAAATTTATTTCACTTGTGGTTTTGTGAGCAGGGGTGCTTTCATTTGTTCATTTATTTAATATGTATAGGTGGTTTCTGTCCTTGCTACTTTTAGGCTGGGTTATTACATCCAGATGGAATACACCTTGATCTGGTCAGAAGCTGGAGATATTGCATGTGTCTCGAGAAGGAAGGAATGCACTTTCTGTGTTATCTGAATCCTTTCCAGTCTGGGGCTATTTTCTAGGCATGTTGTGAATTTCAGCTGCAAAAACCTAAGGGCTGCATTGTGCTGCGTTTTATTTTCCACACATCATCCTATGCTGGATAGCTAGGAATTCTGGATCTTCAGCCACATCCCAGATCTGTATTTGTCTTGGAGCAATAGGGATTCCTCCCCCCTTCCTATGGGTAGCAAATCAAACCCAGCTATGCAATTGTAGCCAGAGTAGGCTTTGGAAGAAGCATGGTCAGGCATTTGTTCTGCATGATTCAATAAACCAAACAGCCTCAAATTAAGAATATAAAGCATGAGGTTGCATTTTGTGTGCTTGATCTCATTCCCATTTGTGGTTGAATCTGGGCCTGTTTAGAAGCCACACATACCAGCATGGCATAGAAAGGGCATATGAAAAAGCACAGAGAAAGACTCAGCAGATAGTGTTTCTTGCCTATGTCTATGGTTATCCCTTTTACAGCTGCTATTGAAGAAAACATAGGTACAACAAGGGAATTTTTTTGACCAGTGTGAATGTATACTTACACACCTTAACTCATTTGCAAATGGCATACAAAAAAAAATATCACTACCTTTATGTCTCTTACAGCTAACAAGGCACATCCATTTTTTATGCATGAAGAATGGGGTTATGTGTGAGAAAGACACTATTTCAGTATAGAGGCTATGTTCAAGAAAGTTAAATTGAGCAGTCATATAGAAAAGGGGCTTGCTTTCTGCATTCAGGGTCATAGGTTATTTATATTTAATATGTGACATCTGGCATTTAAAATAATTTCCTTGGCTAATTACCAGTGTCTGGGTGAAATATGAAACTTCTGTCATTGGGGAATTAAAAGGAAAACAAAAACAAAAGTAGATTGTATAGCATTGGAAAGTTTTGTAGGAAATTAGGAGTTGTCCTAATTCAGGCATTAGAATACATGGTAACAGAAGATAGAGTAAAAGGGAATAATGTAACTGAGCATGGGTGAATTTTAAGTTTCCAGTGAAAATCTGCAGTCATCCTTTTCAGGCTTTCTGTGTCATGACTGTTAATTACAGGACTCCTATCTAGATCTTGTGCTCAGCATTTGATCAATGGGGCATTTGTAATAGTGATTACAAAGTTTAAAAGAGAAAAAAGAGATTGCCTATAAGGTGTGCATTGACAAATCCATACCTACATAAAAACTTAATGAGGTCACACAGTCTCATTTAACCATTTTACAGTTTTCCCCAAGAAGTTTCATTGCTCTCCTAAACTTACTGCAGTCATATTAGTACACTTTAATATCTTTTTCTTCAGTATATTTTTACATTAAACAATCATTGCTTTGCTTTATTGTTTGTTTAACATTCTGCCATGTAAAGCAGACATTACCTCATAAAGTTTGCTGCTGCTTTATATTCCTATAGTTTTATGGAGCAGGTTGGAATCCCCCCCCATCACACATGTTAATAAGACTAGAAGGTCTAGAAATCTGGCACTTAACTGCTCTCTTCACAGATTTACATAGTATTTTGCTTTCACTTGAGGATCTGAGAGCAACATAAAATTATCAGCTACATTATTACTGATATTAATATATAAGGACTCTCCAAGCATGGGTATTTGCTTCTGAAATTATTACTTTTACAGATACCTTAGAGTCTTATTACAAACCCTAAAGTGGTTTGTGAGTGAAATCAGATAACTGAGACTGCTACCAGAACAAGAACAAACTCCTCTAATGCACAGTGATGTTTGCATAAGATAAATATTTGTGGAAACTCAAATGAGGTTTCATAAAAGCTCTTAGGCTTGATACAAAGACTAAGGCAGCATTTTACTTACTTTTCTATATTTTAACTTTTTTTTTTTTTTTTTGACTGTTCATTAGATAGTAGACAGTCCTCCGGTACAGGACTGGGATATAGAAAATACAGATTCTGTTTCAAGCTTCCAGTTTCCTGTAGTCTACTTTTCAGACTTTCTCAAAGCAGCACAAATAACTTGTGCTTTATATAGACACTGAAAACACAGATTTCATTTCCCTCCAAGCTGAGGGTAATAAAACTTTTGTTGTTCCTCTTTAGGTGAGGGTAATAAAACTTCTGTTGTTCCTCTTTTCACTTAGATTGCAAATGGCTCCAAGTAAGAACTCTCAAGTCTGGAATACTTATACACTGTGTTTGAAAAGTCAAGCAGCCTGGCTAGATGATTTGGGTTAATATTATCTTTGTACTGGAAAAGGAAAAGCATCACACAACTATTAGAGCAAAATGGAACCCCAGTCTCTGAGCCTTTAGCTATTCTATTATAGGATTGTCCTGGGTTTAGCCATGGCAGTCATTTTTCTCTTTCTTGGTAGCTGGTGCAGTGCTGTGTTTTGACTTTCGGGCTGGGAACAGAGCTGATAAAAATGATGTTTTGGTTTGGCCAAGGACTTTGTGAGCCTCATGCTCTGGCAGGGAGGAGGGGAAGCCGGGAGGAGGCGGAGACAGGACACCTGACCCAAACTGACCAAGGAGGTATTCCATACCACAGCATGTCATGCCCAGGAGGTAACTGGGAGTTAGCCGGAAGGGCAGGTGGACTGCAGGGTTGGAGGAGGTATTGGTTGGTGCTTGGTCGGGCTGGGGGGAGCAAGTTATCGGTTGCCTGGTGATGGGGTGTTGTATTCTCTTCCCTTGTTATTTCCTTTATCATTACTATTATTGGTGGTAGCAGTAGTGATTTGTGTTATACTTTAGTTGCTAAACTGTTCTTATCTCAACCCGTGGGAGTTGCATTTCTTTTTGATTCTTCTCTCCGTCCCTCCAGGAGTAAGGGGAGGGCAAGAAAGGGGGGGGAGTGGGTAACAAGCTGTCTGGGTGAGGTTGAACCACGACAAGGATCTATATATAATGTGATACTCTTGTGATATGATTTTGTTTTGTTCAAGTGTAATGCCTGTGCAGTTTAAGGTGCACCAGTTTTTCTGTATTCCATATATATGTTTTATGTACTTTGATTAGTTTAGATATAACCACAATTTCATGTGCTTAAGTCACTCCTTTAAAATTGTAATTTAATAAATGATACATAGCCCTTGCTTATCAGTAAATTAAGGTTTCTTTATCAGTATATTAGTTGTCTTCAGGGTGTTAGCGTAGGAACTGACACATAACCACTGGGATGGTTATATGAGGTGCTTTATTGCAGCGCTGGGAAACCAGGGGCACGCGCCCAAATCTGGCTTCAGTCTTGTCACCTAGCATTCCCAATTTATACAGTATCCAACACAGATTACATCACCAATTAACACGTATGCCCTACATCAGTCCATTATGACATCAGCCTCTTCTGCGCTTGCGCAGCCCCCTCTGGTGGTCGTCCTGATGAAGTAAGGAGTCTTCCTCAGATGAAGTAAGTAGTCTTCCTCGGATGAAGTAAGAAGTCTTCCTCAGCTTGTCCTTTTTCACCTTCTGTTCTTTGGACATGTTCCAACCATTATGTGGATGTCAGCATTGTTCTATTCCCCCTTGACTGCCTCTGGTATGCCTAGGTTCTACTTGGATAGAGTTTTACAATATACTTTCCTAATTTATCACTA